>NC_071111.1:1667500-1777500 GCF_024256425.1 Clarias gariepinus | reverse complement strand
TTCCTTGCTGTTTTTCCCGATGCATTCCTAATCATTAGTGTCCTTTTGCCGGTCGGTGTTTCTTAAACCCACTCCATTAAATCGGCGTATTCAGAGGCTCGCCCACGAGAGGTTGTGCGCGCGCAGTCATAATATACTAACATAAATATGTTAGTATATTATGACTGAAATAAAGCGGCTCACATCGGCATGCGTTTCGCACACTTTTCACTTTTTTATCTCTCCTTTGATCAAAATGCCTCCAATATGAGCTGACGGGTGCAGCTGTGTTTCAGTCATAATATTTATTATTTTTAGGTGTGTCCGCTGCCACAGTTCTTATACAGCTCTTTAGTAAATCATTCAGTAACAAGCCTGTAACTTTCCATGTAATACAGGTACATCTGTATGAATAAATTGTTTAAATGTATGTATCATGAGCTATCGATCAGTAATTTATGTAAATTACTCAGTTTTTTACTCAGAGATTTATTTTGGCTGCTGCTGTTTTCCCGCGGCGGTGAGCGTGACTGTATTGCTGTTATTTAAAACTTTATAAAGGAATTCTCTAATCCATTTCAGATTACTGTTTCTTATTTAAAAGCACAACTTTAAACATAAAAGAACATGTGGCTTTTTTAATTCAATATATTCAATTTAAACAATAGAAAATGCTATAAAATGAAAAGTTGAAGACATCACATCAGGCATTATGAAAGACAATTTAACTCTCCCTAATCTATTTGCTAATAACAAGGTGAGAAAATGAACATGGTTCAGAATGCATGAAATTATTGGAAGTAGAATCAAATCATTGTTTGTGTTTATAAAAGTTGAAATGTAATTTCCTAAGAAAAGGCCTTTGGGGGCGTGTCTCAGTCACATGGTCCCTGTCTTTTTGAGATTTCTCCTCCACCTCATCATATTCTGTAAAATAAACACATTTACCTCTTTAATATCTCCTTTGTATTGGATTAATAGTCATTATTTTGTAAAACTTTCAAATGCAGTAAATGATGCAATATTTACAAATATTAAACATTTAATGTTCTAGCAATAAAGGGCCTTTCTAAACTGTTTGATTATCATGTCTCTGTTTGAATCAGAAGAATGAAGGTTAGATAATGTTATAACACAGTCTGCCTCAAACTCCATTCAACACATCACAGGCAACAACAATGACCTCCATGGACTACAATTCCCATAACTTCACTATACAGTCACGGTTACTCTAGTTCTACTCATGTAACCTGTTTCTAATCAATCACACTTTATTTAAACAAACTCATTCCTAATGCAAAGTATTAGATCAGTTGCTCAGGCCTGACTTTGCAAAGACTTAGTTTTCTTGTGTTTGATATTTTGAAAATCTGTTTTTTTGTTCTTTGGATTTACCCGTCACACTCGGTTTGCTCATTGACTGACCTTCTGCCTGCCCCAGTTTATAATCCTGCATTACATCATGTATATGCCTTTTTTTTAAGGAAAGAAACATTAATTTGCATTTTCATCAAGCCTCTCTTATTTCTGACACATTACAAAAAGCTGATATTTTTATTATGTATCATCTATAATCATCCACTTTGATGTCGTTGCCCTCTTGCCCTTTAACAGAATAAAAAAAAATCTCACTAACTTTTTGTCTCTCCTCCATCCTATTCCTCAGTTATGACATCATCATAATCTCCTAAATTATCTAATGAACAAATAAATTAATAATTAAACCAGTGTGTGTTGATCTTATGGAAAAATACTTACAGGGAGAGTTTCAGGGTGGAGTAATAAAGGAGAGTTAATGTTACCATCCCAAAGTCAATTAACCTTTTTTAAACTTTTGATTTATATGCTTAACCATATACTCCTTATATATCTTGCAGTGTTCTTAGATTTTCATTGCACTTCTTCTGGTCACTGTGTGTACAGACTATATGTAAGATATACAATGTTTAATCTACAACCTATCTTTGTGTTACTGTCTCAATGGCTGCTGGATATCTGGATTTTTTTTTGGGGGGGGGTCAATAAAGTATGTATGTATGTATGTATGTATGTATGCATGCATGTATGTATGTATGTATGTATGTATGTATGTATGTATGTATGTATGTATCTATCTATCTATCTATCTATCTATCTATCTATCTATCTATTTGTCATAGATAGATCTATCTACAACTTTATATTTCACCAATTTCTCATTTTCTTTTCTGTGTATTTAAACTTGCATTTCTGGATTTCCCATTCCCCATGCAGTCAAACTTCCAGTAAGGAGACCTGAGGAGATGTTTACTAGCCTTTTCTCTTCCCTTCTTGTAGTGCTGAGTAAGAGAACTTCCCTGTCAGTGCCCTGTTTATTTTTCTATTCATGTTTATGTTTTGCTGGCGAAATACATTTTAGGCAGAGATGTCTGCTCGGTCTTGTTAATTTGTTTTAAAACCCCCAATTCTGCAAATTCCCCCAGCAGCTAAACTGGTTTGATAACTTCACACGTTTCGTAAATAAAAGCACGCAGCACGCTGTCGCGTTGTATTCAAAGAATAGACTAAAACAAAATCATGTTTGCTTCAGTATTGAAAACAATATTGTATTAGGCTAAATGTATTAAAGATTATACACTTTTGTATTCTTTGTAAAATTTGTCTTTTTGCACACACACGCAGGCATCTTTAAACTTAAACAGAAAATAATAGTAGGCTGGTAGGTACGTTATTTTTCCTATAACTTAAACGGCTGAATGAAGTTAAATATACACAATAAATTAATTATTGCGTTTGCTTTACATTTGAGCACTCATGTGTAAATAGCTCTTTCATTGCATATATACTACCATAGCATATATTAGTGTCTAATACTGTTTAATTCATATTTTACAACATAACATGTTGTTTGTAATTTACTTGCAATTGTACTTTAAAAATGTAACCTACGTATCTACAGTATAAGCATATTTAACTACTTCAGCAGTAATTAAGAAATTTGGTCGGTCTGGCTTTTAGATAAAGTTCTTATTTGATATAATTTTATTATTTAAATAATTATCTTATTATAAATATGATTCTTATTTTCTATATTTTTGTTGAGTATAGTCCTTCATGTCTGCATTTTTTCGCGTTTATCATCCTTTTGATCAAAACGCTACCTTTTGTTAGGGCTGTGGGTTTATACACGCTGATAAATTAATTTTAGATGAATTTTAAAGCATCTTTTTGGGCCTAAATATTCATTTTTAATTATGGCCAGGTGTATTACGAAGTGAGGACTTTGTAATACTGTTGTTCAGTTATTCCCTGCATGGTGTATCTGCACGGAGAGATTGTGTGTGTGCACGTAGAGTTTGTGTGTGTGTTTGTGATGTCATCTTCTCCTTCAAACGTGCTTTCAACCAACCAACTCTGGCCTCCACACTCAGAAGGCTACGTGTCATAGCAGATAACTGCTCCTTACGGGGCGCCGACTGTACAGATGTGGTCATTAAGACTGCGCGTGTTTTCCCGCGGGATGCCTCAATTTAGCGTGCGGCGCGCTGCGACTTGCCTTAAGCAACATTCGGGAATTTAAATAAATGAGTTGTGCTTCACTGAATATCCGCCAGATGGCGCATGGAAGGACTTTATTTAAACGCCGGACCAAGTACTGTACAACGAAGAATTGTGTATAATTACTTAGTCTAAAACAATATTGTTCCCAATGCTGAAGCAAACATGAATTTTATTTTGCTTTACAACAGATCTTTCATGATAAATGTGTGTATATGTGCTTCATATTGTAAGGGGTAACCCCTAGAGGGCGCCAAAGTGCCCCAAAGACTGGTTTTTGTTATGTTTTGTTTGTAGTTTGTTTTAGTTGGACTTTTGTTTGTAGTTTGTTTGGTGGAAGTCCCAGACTGCACCTCGGTCAGGTGACGTAGGCATTCACCTGAACCGAGGGAAGTAATTAAGGGGATAATTATAAATAGCCTGTCTTTAGTTCTGTTTGGCGTCTAGCTTTTGTTATTGTTATTAAAGTTCTGTTGTGTTAGGGTTTTTCCAGGTGCTCTGATAAAAGAGCTCTTTGATTTGTGTTTTACTATAATAAAAGGATATCTTTTGGAACCAACATCTTGCCTCCTGCAGTTATGCCACATTCACGCAGACTCACACACAGGACTCATGACAGAAAGCTCGACCTACCAAGGCATAGCAGAGGGGGCTGGGACGTTAAAGCGGAAAGCGGCAGCCTCACGGGGAGGCCACCGCTGCAGCACCCTTCGCGCCTCACGTGGAGGCCACCGCTGCAGCACCCTTCGCGCCTCACGTGGAGGCCACCGCTGCAGCACCCTTCGCGCCTCACGTGGAGGCCACCGCTGCAGCACCCTTCGCGCCTCATGTGGAGGCCACCGCTGCAGCACCCTTCGCGCCTCACGTGGAGGCCACCGCTGCAGCACCCTTCGCGCCTCACGTGGAGGCCACCGCTGCAGCAGCCGCCGAGCCTCACGTGGAGGTCCCAGCAGCAGCAGCCGCCGAGCGCCTCGAGGAGGTCCCAGCAACACCAGCAGGCCTCATGTGGAGGCCCCCACCTTCGTCCAGTAGCCCTTATTCAAGGCTCACCGCCTTCGGAGCGACACCCCAGCACAGCGTCCAGCACCCGGCTTCGATGTCGGGCACCCACCGCTGCACGGCGGAGGAAAAGCCAGTACTGCATCGGCCGCCCGGATTGGGGGACAACACAGCACTGTCTTCAGGGGCTCTACTTCTCAGAGCAATACAGTGCTGCCCCCTCCGCCCAGCCTACAACAGCAATCCGGTGCTGCCTCCGCCACACAGTTGACTACGGGAGCTAGCCCGTCGGGGTCGGGTGAAGGGACACCAGGGAAGTGCTTTGGGACCACCAATAGCGCTCCGGAGGAGCGGTTTAAGGGGGGGGGGGTACTGTAAGGGTCCTCCACTAGAGGTCACTGTTTTTATTTTGTAGTTTTTGTTGGCCGACTCAGTTTCCCAGCAGGCACCTCGGTCAGGTGATGCAGTGCACACCTGAACCGAGGTAGCCATCAATCAATCTATAAATAGCTGTTTAGACTGGGAAACTGGGTCGAGCATTTTTGCTAACCCCACTGTCATTTGTGTGGGCATTTTGTTCTGTTCTGTTTTGTTATTTGTTTAGTTTCTACTTTGAGTTTAGTTGTGCTGACTTGGGCTCTCGTATTGGCAATGTTTCTGTGTATGTTTTGTGTGTCTGTTAGTGGAGCTGATTCAGTCCTGTCCTTCTGTGTTCTTGTGTTTAGCTAGAGCAGGTAAGTAGGTAGGTGTGTGTTTGGCTAGGAGCGTGTTTAGCTAAGATCTATGTTGTGTTACAGTAACTAGCATGCTTCTAGCCATAGCCCCTATGTGTCTCTAGCTGTCCTGTGTTTCCTCTCCCCCTAGTTGCCCAGAGGGGCTGCTTGTTTGTAGTTTGTTTGGTGGAAGTCCCAGACTGCACCTCGGTCAGGTGACGTAGGCATTCACCTGAACCGAGGGAAGTAATTAAGGGGATAATTATAAATAGCCTGTCTTTAGTTCTGTTTGGCGTCTAGCTTTTGTTATTGTTATTAAAGTTCTGTTGTGTTAGGGTTTTTCCAGGTGCTCTGATAAAAGAGCTCTTTGATTTGTGTTTTACTATAATAAAAGGATATCTTTTGGAACCAACATCTTGCCTCCTGCAGTTATGCCACATTCACGCAGACTCACACATAGAACTCATGACAGAAAGCTCGACCTACCAAGGCATAGCAGAGGGGGCTGGGACGTTAAAGCGGAAAGCGGCAGCCTCACGGGGAGGCCACCGCTGCAGCACCCTTCGCGCCTCACGTGGAGGCCACCGCTGCAGCACCCTTCGCGCCTCACGTGGAGGCCACCGCTGCAGCACCCTTCGCGCCTCATGTGGAGGCCACCGCTGCAGCACCCTTCGCGCCTCACGTGGAGGCCACCGCTGCAGCACCCTTCGCCCCTCACGTGGAGGCCACCGCTGCAGCAGCCGCCGAGCCTCACGTGGAGGTCCCAGCAACACCAGCAGGCCTCATGTGGAGGCCCCCACCTTCGTCCAGTAGCCCTTATTCAAGGCTCACCGCCTTCGGAGCGACACCCCAGCACAGCGTCCAGCACCCGGCTTCGATGTCGGGCACCCACCGCTGCACGGCGGAGGAAAAGCCAGTACTGCATCGGCCGCCCGGATTGGGGGACAACACAGCACTGTCTTCAGGGGCTCTACTTCTCAGAGCAATACAGTGCTGCCCCCTCCGCCCAGCCTACAACAGCAATCCGGTGCTGCCTCCGCCACACAGTTGACTACGGGAGCTAGCCCGTCGGGGTCGGGTGAAGGGACACCAGGGAAGTGCTTTGGGACCACCAATAGCGCTCCGGAGGAGCGGTTTAAGGGGGGGGGGTACTGTAAGGGTCCTCCACTAGAGGTCACTGTTTTTATTTTGTAGTTTTTGTTGGCCGACTCAGTTTCCCAGCAGGCACCTCGGTCAGGTGATGCAGTGCACACCTGAACCGAGGTAGCCATCAATCAATCTATAAATAGCTGTTTAGACTGGTAAACTGGGTCGAGCATTTTTGCTAACCCCACTGTCATTTGTGTGGGCATTTTGTTCTGTTCTGTTTTGTTATTTGTTTAGTTTCTACTTTGAGTTTAGTTGTGCTGACTTGGGCTCTCCTATTGGCAATGTTTCTGTGTATGTTTTGTGTGTCTGTTAGTGGAGCTGATTCAGTCCTGTCCTTCTGTGTTCTTGTGTTTAGCTAGAGCAGGTAAGTAGGTAGGTGTGTGTTTGGCTAGGAGCGTGTTTAGCTAAGATCTATGTTGTGTTACAGTAACTAGCATGCTTCTAGCCATAGCCCCTATGTGTCTCTAGCTGTCCTGTGTTTCCTCTCCCCCTAGTTGCCCAGAGTCCCCTAGCCTAGCCTTTGATGTGTCCCCTAGCCTAGCCTTTGATGTGTCCCCTAGCCTAGCCTTTGATGGGTCCCCTAGCCTAGCCTTTGATGGGTCCCCTAGCCTAGCCTTTGATGGGTCCCCTAGCCTAGCCTTTGATGGGTCCCCTAGCCTAGCCTTTGATGGGTCCCCTAGCCTAGCCTTTGATGGTCCCCTAGCCTAGCCTTTGATGGTCCCCTAGCCTAGCCACTGGGTATCCCTTGTCTGTGTTTCTGTGCCCCTATTCCCTAGTGTGTTTAAGCTATTAGGTAAGGATAGCTTAGTGCATGTTGGGGCTAAAGACATGCTTAGCTAGGTGTATGTGTAGCTGACTGCCATGGTTAAGCTTAGCTTAACCATGTTTAGCTAAAAGCCATGCCTAGCTGATTGCCATGTCTTTAGCCCTCGTCCTGTCCCTCTCTTGGTCTCTCGTCTCTAGTGTCTCCCGTTCTCTCTAGTGTCTAGTTTCAGCTCCACGCCTCGTTTATGTCCTGCTATGTGTTTGTCCCCCTGCCTGTGTCTCGTCACAGGACGTGTTTTGTGTCTCCCCCTGCCTGTGTCTCGCCACAGGACGTGTTTTGTGTCTCCCCCTGCCTGTGTCTCGCCACAGGACGTGTTTTGTGTCTCCTCCTGCCTGTGTCTCGCCACAGGACGTGTTTTGTGTCTCCTCCTGCCTGTGTCTCGCCACAGGACATGTTTTGTGTCTCCTCCTGCCTGTGTCTCGCCACAGGACGTGTTTTGTGTCTCCTCCTGCCTGTGTCTCGCCACAGGACGTGTTTTGTGTCTCCTCCTGCCTGTGTCTCGCCACAGGTTGTGTTTTGTGTAACCCCCTGCCTGTGTCTCGCCACAGGGCGTGTGTTTGTTCCCCTGTCGGTGTCTTGCCAGAGAGCCCCTGTTAGCACAAAGTTAAGTATGGTTTGAGTTTGTTTGTTCCTTTGTTTGTCTCTTTATTTATACCTTGTTTAACCTTTATTAAAAGACTCTTTTTTTGGTTAACACCACCCCTCTGCCTCTATGCCTGCTCCTTCCGCCCACGGCGTTCAACACCTGCCACAACACCCACGTTCATGACACATATTATTTTCATAATGATGAAATGAGATGCCCAAATTCGTGCTTTAAAATTCTTAATAAGTTTCTTATATATTTTTTGTAATGTCTTAACAGGGACAAAACAGTGAAAGACATGGCAATGTCTCAGTTTACATGGTGTTGAAATTAATTTAATTTCCTGATAGTAGGCTATCTGATAGTCTTAACTATGCGAATGTCCTGATTCGTGAATATGCCAACATATCTTATTTAAAACGTTAAAAATGTGTCGACATCATCAGAAGACATGAATGAACTATATATATTATATTATTAAGTAAATATTATTTTATGACCACGAGCTTGTTTTGGCTTTTTATAATAATCATCATATTTGCTGTTTGTGTCCAGCATTTAATAATTATTTCATCCATTTTTTAACCACGGCTGGAAATAATTGCTGGAATGTGATGTAATTGTAAATTCATGACTGAAATAAAGCAGTTTGTCTTTTGTAAAGTACTTTCACTTTACAAAAGGCAGCGTTTTTATCAAAAGCTTGATAAACGCGTGTTGTACAGTATATACACCGCGACAGCGCGTGCAGTTACTCACTTCTCACCTTTCATGTAGGTCTCTCAGACTTATTAATTCGTTTTAAACCCCTCAAAAATGTGTGTGTATACAGCCCAAAACCTCCATCAGTTATTAACAATAGCATCTATTTAGAAAAAAATGCCCCAGTGATTTCGGAGCTTCAGGAAATCTCCTGGCGCTCTGCGCATAACACCGGGCCAACTCATGTCGGAAAGAATTTATAAACGGTTTCTAAACGTGGGCTATTGTTTTTTTTTTACTTATAGTATTTGTTATTTTAATTTAAATGAGGTTTGGGCTCAGGACTTCGATTCGGCATCGTGATTCTCCTCTTTAATTTACTTCATAGTTTTAATCAGCGCTCAGCCGCATGCATGGAGTTTTCCAGAGCGCACAGGCAGAAGTAGACTAATGATTATGAACGCGTCGGGAAAACAGCAAGCAGACTGACTCTGACCATTTATAAAAACGTTTGCGTTCATTTTCTGACGCGCTCAAGTTCACCAAAAACAATACAGAACAGCGCAGCTTATTTGCTTTCAAACATTTATAAAATCACGTTTTTTCGTTTTTGTGAGTGCGCTTAAATAAAAGTTGAGTCTTATAAAGGCATGTAGTCTTATATAGTTTTATTATATAGTTTTTGCACATTAATCAGAGTCCTCATCTGTTACATTTTTGAGGACAATAGTTTTTTTCAGCCTGTCACGGCGTGCGCCCAAATCAATATCGCTCCTCGCTCACTAGTTAGGCGGCCTCTCCTTCAGATATGCGAAGAAGCGGGGCTGCGGATTTAGGCACGAATGGTGAAGAAGAGCTCTCCTTGCTCAAGATCGCGGGCTTCCAATCCGCGCTATAAAACACTCGGGGTTTGTTGGTTTACACAACGCGGAAGTGCGGCATGCAAACGGGACAAATGGAACGCGCCCCAGGGACTTCAAAGAAGTGCAAGCGCAAGCAGACGGAGGCAGGAGCTGCTGTTCGCGGATGGCCGTCGTACTCGTATTTTATAGCGCAGGGTGCAAACCCGGGATCATTGGCATGGATGAGCTACGTCCAGCTCTGTACCAGCATGTCATGTGGGCATTATAAGACTAAAAAGTGGCAGCTGGCACGCCTAAAAATAGACACAGGTTAATTTTTTTATAGTCTAAATTAAAATCCTCCTCTTTAGTGCCTCCTATTCCTATTAATCCTATTGTTCTTTTAGTGTCACTGCATGTGCTTACAATGCCAGACAACATTCAAATGCAAATTATTCACTCTCCCCAAGTGTGAATCAGCTGTTCTCACCTATACATATTAACCTATACGTTCTCACCTAAAGTGTTTAGGTGAAATTCCACCTATACAAGTGTGACAAATATGCAAAGAAAAAAAATAGGAAGGGGCAAATACTTTTTCATGGCACTTCACATGTAGTCAGATTGTTCCACTGGGCTGAAACTGTGGCAGGTGGAGTTATAGCACTTTTCAAATCACACTTACTATACACTGATATGAATAACTTTGAATAACTTTGTCGCGTTGTATTCAATGAATAGACTAAAACAAAATCATGTTTGCTTCAGCATTGGAAACAATATTGTATTAGGCTAACTTTATTAAAGATGATACACTTTTGTATTCTTTGTCCACACACGTGGGCATCTTTAAATTTTTAGATATTGATCCTTTCTCGATGCAGCGAATTTTCTGAGCAAATTAATAATAATTTCCATGAATGAAAAGGAGGAAGAAGAAAAGGTTACGCGAAAATAAGAAAAAGCTTTAGAGGTGAATGCTGTGAAATGCTTTAAATGAACAGATTCTGCCTATAACAGGTCATGGACAGTGAGGCTGGATCCAGCAGCCCACCACATCCCACATCATAATACATGCTGATGATGACCAACACATCTCCCCTGATCCACCAGAGCCAAGTAAAAAGAATGGCAATCAAACAGAATAAAATTTGTAGCAGCATTAACTTGTGCTAGTTATTATGATGGTGGTCAATATTAATTGAAATAATGTTTCTCAGCATTATTTCGTGTTAATATTGACTACCATAATAATTAAAATAAGTAACTAGTTTACTAGCGTGAGCTACTGCTGCTACTGATTTTATTTTAGCTTACCTGTTCAGTTTTATTGCCATTCCTTTTAAAATATTGTCTTTATAGATTTATATGTTGTTTGTCTTGATGTTCTTTTTTTCGTTTCTTTGACCCAATATATGTTCAGTGATACTTTAAATAACATGTTTAAATAGCATTGATTTCTGTATTGTGTTATATTTTTATACTAGTAATTGGTGTTAAAAATGTATCTCTACATTAATGAGCCAATGTATTATGGTGTGGGCTGCTGTGGGCCAGGAAGTCCAGGGCCACTTTTTGGTCCCAGTCCGCCCCTGTAATAACGAATGGAGAAAGCGCAGTCAAAGCCCGGGGATTCTGTGTTCCGCGGGGGCCAGTCGTGAATAGCTGACACTCAGTGACAGCCAATGAAATTGAAGCATTTTTGCCGCTTTCCACGTGGTGTGGCGTTGCTTAAATAATATCCGTATAATATCCGTATATCCTATAAAATCGTCCAGACCCTGGTTCGAATCCCGCTCTGGGTGAAAATGTAATAAATGTGAATCCTTTGTTTTACACTTTTTGCTTATGATAATCATTAAATTATAGCAACTGTGAGGTGAGTGCTAATGTGTTTCATAGCTTAAGCAAAAAAAAATTCTCAATTGCAAACATGCATTTAGTACTGAAGCATAACTTGATAATGTAATGGCTATATCGTGGCATTTTAGCGAATAGCACCGGGATTTTGAGCACTGGCTGGGAATCGAACCCGGGTCTCCCGCATGGCGGGCGAATCACCTACCACTGAGCCACCAGTACCCGTCTGCGTTTAAAGCGCATAAATATAGGCTAACGTCATACATCTTTGTAGTCCTTTTGCACACGCGCGGGTGCGTTACAATAATAATAATAATAATAATAATAATAAATTTGGAGAACTACTACTACTAATAATAATAATTCTGAATGAAAATGAAGAATAAATACATATTAGTTTGAGCTTGACACGTTTATGAGCTCTGTCGCTTGCTGTCAATGGGCGCCTAAGAGACATAACATTTTTCGGCTTCAGTAGACACACAATACTTTAGACTGAAACACGACTGCCCCCTACAGGTATCGAAGGGCATTTTCACAGCTTGCCGCGCGCAGCCGCGGCAAGTCGTGGGATCCCTTTTCCGAAAACGTGCGTTTTTAAAGGCCAGATCTGTACAAGCCAATCCCTTCCCCCAAAATTTGTAACAATCACTAACCATTAAAATGTTAAGAATTTAATTAAACACGAATACATAAATTATATTTTCTTCATAATTAATATTTTCATAATTATATTACAAACTCATGTTAGGGTACTTTTACTATGCTGAATTACTATTTAAAGCTATTTATTTATTAATCTTCTATTTTATTACTTACTTACTCACTTACTAACTAGCGAATGCTTTAGTAAAGGGCTCTTGACAATGGAATATCACAGAACGTGCGAGTTGATGACCATGTTCCGATCACTAACCATTAAAATATTGGATTTGAATTAAAATGCCACTTATATTCATGTTTAATTAAATTCTTAAATCATCGTGTTCACCCATGGGTTACTGCATAAACACCGGAACAAAAGGTCTAGGGACAAAATGGAAAAGGTTTTTTTTTTGTTTTTTGCATTGAGTTTAATCATGCAACACTTTTAGTATTTATAGCAAAAGGAACTCAACGTTTGTGATTAAAGTAGCTGAAATAACACAGAATTTTGACCCAGCATAAACAACTCAACGATGTGTTTACAGAAACCCAGCATTTTTTTTGTGTACTTCTACAGTACTAACGAATGGAGGAAGCGCAGTCAAAGCCCGGGGATTCTGTGTGCTGTCACGTTGTATTCAGAGAGTAGTACATATTTTTGTGGTTATTTTTTAAATTTTAAGTCTGTTTTATCGATAAAATCTGCTCATATCTGCCCATGCATTTATCAACCTTTTGATCAAAAAGCCGCACACGCCGCACTCACTTTTACATGGCACAAGGCAGTGCTTATTATTTAGTGTTTATTTAAAGCGCATAAACACAATAAAACAATAATGTTTTTGACACGTTTATGAGCTCTGTCGCTTGCTGGCAATGGGCGCCTAAGAGACACAACACATTTTGGGCTTCAGTAGACACACAATACTTAAGACTGAAACACGACTGACCCCTACAGGTAACGAAGGGCATTTTCAGTCGCGGGATCCCTTTTCTAAAAACGTGCATTTTTAAAGGCCAGACCTGTATAAGCACTCGCACAGGCTCCTATTTCATTGACCCCCTTTAAAGCCCTGCGTCAGAGCTCTTATCATTAAAAATATTTCGTGGTGCGGCTCTACATCCCACACCACATAACAATATAAGTGAGAGAGAGAGATATGAGAGATAAATACGTGAAGATAAGCCGTGGTCGAGAGAGCGCGAGCGTGGGTCAAAGCTGTAAAATCTGTGAGCATTGTGTCAGTGCCGAGTCGTGAAGCTGAGTCGTTGTCAGGAAATGAAAGCGAAAGTCCAAAGCCGTTAAATCCAAGCGTAGTAACAATTCTGAATCGGGAGACGAGAGGCAAAAACAAGAAGACATGCGAGGTTGGCAACGTGAAACTATCATGAACAAAAACGCGAGAAAACTGCAGCGATGCAACACACAATAATCCAGCGGTAAGACAGCGCTTTGCGCTTCCTTATAAACCGGAAGAAATCAGCAGACTTAGCAGACTTAGAAACTTAGCGGACAATTTATGATGCGTCGTAGCTGGAACACATGAAAGGTGGGGTGGATGCGTCGCATGGACAATGAAAGTAGAAGTCATACAGCGCACAGGTTGATTATCCTGGTTATTGTGAAGGGTCTGATGAAACGGGAAGAGAGCTTGCAGTGAGCATGACTTTGTCTGCTACGTGATACCTGGGGGTCTTGGAACGATGGCGGTCCGCCTGTTTCTTGAATGAGGCAACAGATCATAACAGAGTTTGCCTAGCTCGTAGCCATGTTTGTTTACAGCGGCGGATGAATCGTTGGGCTGAAGGGACCTCCAGTGGAGGTTGATAGCCTAAGCAACAATGCAATGGGGACAAACCTGTTGAGGTGGAGGGTAGGGAGTTGCAGGCGTATTCGACCCAAGGGAGGAATCTGCTCCAGGTGGTTAAGTCCCGAGTAGTCATACAGCGATCGGAAACCTCTAGTGCTTGGTTCATTCGCTCGGTTTGTCCATTAGACTGAGGATGAAACCCAGACGAAAGACTGGGAGTTGCCCCGATAAGACTGCAGAACGTGCGCCAAAAACAAGAGTTGAACTGAGGACCCCAATCCAAAACGACGTCCGTTGGAAGACCATGGATAGGAATACATGGAGGACTAACTGCTCTGCGGTTTCCTTGGCGGAGGGCAACTTAGAGAGGGGGACAAGGTGCTCTGACTTTGAAAAGCGGTCAACTATGGTCATGACGCAGTTGTTGCCATCAAATAGGTAGTAGGCCAGTGACAAAGTGGACAAAGATATGGAACCAAGGACGACGGGGCATGGGTAGGGGCCTGAGAAGGCCGGCCGATGGTCGGTTGTCATCTTTAGCTCGGGCGCAGATGTCGCACAAACCTGGAGACGTCCCCTCCTAGCGTGGGCCACCAGAATCGCTGTCGTATAATGAAGTAGGTCCGGGCAGCTCCTGGGTGGCAAGACAAACAGGAACCATGGGCCTATTCCAGGACCTGAGAACGTAGGCGAGCGGGGATGAAGAGGCGATTTGGGGGAACATTACTTGGACCGGGCTCTTGGCTTAGGGCCTGTTGAACCTTGGTCTCAATGTCTAATCTCAAGGCTGCGATGAGACAGGGGGAAGGCAAAATGGTGTTGCATGGCGTGGGATCCCTAAAAGAGGGAAACTGGCGTGACAGGGTATCTGGTTTAGCATTCTTTGCGCCTGGCTGATAGGACAGAAAGAAGTTAACCCGTGAAAAAAACAACGACCATTGAGCTTGATGTGCTTTAAGTCTCTTGGCGGTGCGAAGGTACTCGAGATTTCTATGGTCTGTCCAAACCAAAAATGGGAGCTCAGTTCCCTCTAGCCAATGTCTCCACTCTTCCAAAACCAGCTTGATGGGCAAGAGTTCTCTGTCTCCTACATCGTAGTTTCTCTCGGCTGGGGATAGGCGATGGGAGTAGAATGCGCAAGGGTGCATCTTATTATCCTGGGCGGACCTCTGGGAAAAAATGCCCGCGACACCAGTGTTGGATGCATTGATGCGTTCTGCCCCGTGTTCCAGCAGAATTGGGTTTTCGTGGAGGTAAGGGAGGTGAGTGGGGCAGCAACAGACTTGTGGATAAGGCATTGGAATACGGTTCGGAAGGTCCCAGGTTCAAACCCCACAACCACCAAGTTGCCACTGTTGGGCCCCTGAGCAAGGCCCTTAATCCTCAACTGCTCAGATGTGTAATGAGATAAAAAAATGTAAGTTGCTCTGGATAAGAGCGTCTGCCAAATGCCTAAAAATGATTCAATCCTCCCCGCGAAATCCATAAGTTCGTGGAGGTCAGAGGGAAGTTAGCGAGCGACTAGCTCATCCTTGAGTGCCTCCGACAACCCTTCCAGGAAAACACCTGCTAGGGCTCTGTCATTCCACCCACTCGAGGCAACTAGGGTCCGAAATTCAATGGCGTAGTCATACGGGGGCGTGACACTTGGTAAAGGCACAGTAGCCTCCTTATCTCTCCTGAAAAGTCTTTAAAGCTTTCACCAACATGGATTATGAGCGTCCCAGAGGGCCGTATTCCACTCCCGGGCCCTTCCGGTGAGGAGCGTGATCACGTAGGCCACCCAGGATCTTTGTGATGAGAAGGTGGAGGCTTGCAGCTCAAAAATCAGCGAACATTGGGATAAGAAAGATGTACAGGTTCCCGGTTCTCCTCTGTAGGTGGAAGGGGCTGGTAGGCGTGGCTCTCATGCTCTGGGGTTATGCTGTAGGTGCCTGCAGATGCTGCACGCAGACCGTGACATCAGTGAGTGTCTGCCAGATGGTGGCAAGTTCCCCCTGGTGTTTTCCAAGTAGCGCCTTGACTCTCCAGTGCTTGTCTCATTTTGTCCAATCCTGCTGGATACATGATGTGGCTGGATTATTCTGTCAGGCAGGCGAGGCTCTTGGACTTGGTGATGGATCCAAAAGCAGGTGCAGAGGCGGGGCGTGAGTGACTTTGGTCAAGCTCCGTAGAAGCGTGACTGTGTCAGCAGGTGCGCGAGCTTGAAGCCGTGAAATCCGTATACGTGGTGTCAATGCTGAGACGTGAAGATGAGCCATAGTCGAGAAAGTGCGAGCGTGGGTCTGAGCCATGAAATCCGTATACGTGGTGTCAATGCCAAGTAGTGAAGCTGAGCCGTTGTTGGGAAACGAAAGTAAAAGTCCAAAGACGTTAAATCCAAGCGTAGTAACAATTCCGAATCGGGAGACGAGAGGCAAAAATGAGAAGACAGGCAAGGGTGGCAACGTGAAACTAACATGAACAATAATGTGAGAAAACTGCGGCGATACAACACACAATAATCCAGCGGCAAGACAGCGTGCTGCGCTTCCTTATACCTGGTTGATCCACAATGGTTTGCAAAAAATAACTTGTTTTTTTTACCGGAGGGACACTGTAAATTATGACACACACCATGGTAATTTAGTGGTTTCTAATCATCAAAACCTGAGTTGAGTATAATTAAAATAACGAAAACTGAGTATGTTCACATTGTTGAAAAAATTACATGGGATTTTGCTGCCTCTGACACAATGATTGACGAAAAAATTACATAATATTAGGCAGGTGAGATTAGTGTTATGGCTGATTTGTGTATACACTATACATAGAATGTAATTAAATGAAAATAAACACGATTACATTTAATTTAAGTAATTAATTAATTTAATTATTTATAATTAATAATTATTAATTTATTTTAAACCTGCAAGAAGCTCATCATCCATATACTTATACCCAGCATGCTGTTCGTCAGACAGGAGACTTCCTGATGGAGGAGAGCAGAGCAGTACAATCACAAATGTGTTCAAAAGAGAAATCACTCACTCACACACACACACACACACACACACACACACACACGGAAAACACATATTCATGTGTAGGGTTATTTTAGGACACTTGATGCACACACTGATGTTTAAAGACTTGTCATTCCTAACATCCTTCTAACTTAAGACTCCACAAAATGTAAGACATCGCGGACACAAACCCACACATATGCCCCCCCCCCAATACACTCAACCGACACACACAGCACAGTATGTGGAAGAGAAGTGCACCTGTACAGGAAGTCACATACACAGAAGAAAAGAGAGAGAGAGAGAGAGAGAGAGAGAGAAGCATGCTACAACGGAAAACTTTCATAAAATTAGAAAATAGATGTTTATCAGCAAAATGTACTGTAACTGCACATTTCCTCTCACATACATTTTGTTTATTTACATTTAGCTGGTATGAATAACATTTACACACACGCACACGCACAGGAAAAGAGAAAGGAAGGGGGTTCAGGAAAGCACCCTCCCCCTGCCCCACACATACTTGCACAGAAGCGTTAATGGATGTTTATCAGCAGAATCCTGTCTCTACACCACATGTACTCTAACTGCACATTTCCTCTCACACACATTTCACTGATTATAATAAAATATAATAAGTGTGATGTAGAACAGTCCACATATCACTTACCTCTTTGAGTGGAGCTCGTGCTTCTTCTGCGTATGTATCTGTGGTTAATTGCCTAATGGGTTGTGTGCTGTACATGATTGATTTTCTCATAGATGACCTCAGGCTGAATCTTATAAAGACCTGAGAGATAATAATAATAATAATAATTTTCACACAAACTGTCTTTAGCTTTGATTATGGTGCTCAATGAACTGTGGCTTCAAATATGCTCCTGGAATATAGCCATCAGTGTAGAAAAACTCCATAGATGTAATAATCAGGTCATTCCGTATATTCAGGTCAACAGCTGACTTTATTTTGTTGCTGACTTTCATATATATGTTTCTGAGCCTAGACCTAAGCAACTAAAGCAACCTAAGATCATAACACATAACACACAGTTTCCATAATATAGAGTGGAGATAAATCTGCAAATGTGTGGTACCTCTCCTGAGCACTCTGTTCTGGTAAAGCAGTGCCACCAGCAGTATCAAGGCCAGGAAGAACAGCGTTCCCAACACAGATAGAGCTCCAGATGATGTAGTAATACATATGTAATCACTTACTAAAATCAAATTAATAAAGAAAATCTTTTCAGGACAGTGTGTTCATTAATTAAAAAAAATGGTGGACGCAAACAAATTGTACCTGCTGTGTTTGCTGTTGACAAGATTTTAATATCAGTAGACGGTGATACCTCTGTAATAACACTGGACACTATTAGTTCTGCACATAGAGAAATAACAACAAAGTTAATTTATGTAATAGTTTGTTTTTAATCCTGTGAGAAAAGTATACTGAGAATAGAGAAAAAGATGAAAACGTTATCACACCCCTCTGACCTGCACAGGTGACTCCAGCATGAGAGCAGTCAGTGTGTTTCTTCAGGGAATGATGATGGTCCCACAGGTGAATCTCATCCCCTCGGCACTTCACTCTGTTCAGCCAGATAGTCTCTTCACCAGGACCAAAGCTAACATTCCTATCAGCACTCAGCGCCGAGCCACAGCCCAGCTGTCTGCACACCACCTAAGCGTTCCTGATGTTCCACTGATCATCACAAACGGAGCCCCATGTAGCGTTATGGTACACCTCCAACCTCCCAGAGCAGCTTCCCTTTCCTCCACTCAGCCTGAGAGACCAGTGCTCTACATAACACACATCACACATGAGAAAACACACCAGCGCTGAAGAACAGCTGCACTCACACACCTCATTATAACACTATAATAGTAGGACGTTATATTCCAATCAACATGGTCTAGCTCACCAGAAACAAAAAGTTTTTGTGCTGTTCTGAATCTCATTCCATCTAATCACTCTATACTGATTGTATCGCTGGTTTAATTTTCACAGCTTTAGAAAAGTTTTGATGTTCTACCGATGGTTATATGAAGAAATACATTTAATTCCTCAAAAAATCACTTCATAAATACATAAGAGATATTTTCTGTCATTAAAAAAGGCAAATGCAGAACAACAGTAATACAGTAGCTTTTTCTTTTCAATCTTACTTGTGCAGTGTTTCAGAGATGGAAATTAAGCAAATTTTTCTTGCATATGTAAAGTTTTTCCATTAACTGTAGGAACAAAAGGCGATGTCTGATGACGTAATATGCTCTGGTCCGTGAGACGTGGCGACATAGCTTACAGCAGGTTATGGACACTGAACTGCTGGATGTCCAGGTGGTGCTCCGAAAATAATGTGGGCTCCATTGATAATTGGAAGACCTTTGAGGGCAAAGCTGGCCTGTTAGAGCGGGACGGTGTCCATCCCACTCGGGAAGGTGCTGCTGTCATTTCCTGTAGTATAGCTCATAGTTTCAGAAGAGGCCTAGTTAATCGGTGACAATTCAGAGCCTAGGCCAGGGTGCAGACAGACAGGCTAAACCAACCATCTGCTAGCTGCATAGAGTCGTCACTCAGGGTTCACTGTATTTAGACTGTGTCTGTTCCCCGAGCTAAACAAAAATTTTGAAAGACTCCGAAAGTCTGTTTTAATAATTTAATTAATATAGATACCACAAACTCGGATCACACTGAATACACAGCCGGCACCTCTGATCTGAAGCTAGGACTGTTAAGTATTAGATCTCTCGCATCTAAAGCAGTTATTAATAACGAAACTATCACAGACCAGGAGTTTGATATATTATGTATAACAGAAACCTGGATTGAACAGAAGGAGGACAAAAGGAGGAGGCGGCGCAGTTATTTACAACGATAATCTGGCTATCGTACAAAAACACAGATTTAAATTTAATGCATTTGAAATTCTCTATAGTAACATAAAGTCAGCTCAGTCGATTCCGCAAATCATAATTTACAGACCTCCAGGGCCGTACTCTGAGTTTCTCTGTGAATTAGCAGATTTCCTCTCAAACCTTGTCGTTTCCGTAGACAAAGCGTTAATTGCTGGAGATTTTAGTATTCATTTTGAGAATCCAAAATGAATATTAGAGAACAGCATTTATTTGAGAACAGCATTTATGTCCATACTGGACTCAGTAGGAGTAAATCAGTGTGTAGTAGGACCCACTCCTAAAGCAGGTCACACTTTGGACTTAATATGATTCTTCGGATTAAGTATAAGAAACATTACAATTCCACAGTGTGAAGTTATCTCCGATCACTGTCTTGTCTCAATTTAAGTGTGTCATAGTAATAACGTACGCACAGCGCGGCGCTACCGTATTAAATTTACATTCACATCAACTACCACACAGTTTTTTCAGTAATCTCCCAGAGTTACCAACTTTGATTAGATCACCGTTGTAAGGGACCACCACTTGAGGTCACTGTTTTCTATTTGTAGTTTTTGTTAGCTGACTCAGTTTCCCAGAGGGCACCTCGGTCAGGTGACGCAAGTGCACACCTGAGCCGAGGTAGCCATTAATCCAACTATAAATAGCTGTTTAGTCTGGGAAACTGGGTCGAGCATTATTAGTTAAACTGCTGTCATTTGTGGGGGCATTTTGTGTTTAGTTCTTTGAGTTTATATTTTGATTTAGGTTCTGTTGACTTGGGTTCTCATATTGGCAATGTTTTCTGTATATGTTCTGTGTGTCTACAGTATGTTGGTGGAGCTAATTCAGTCATATCAGTGGTGGTTGTTGTCCTCCTGTTTTCTTGTGTGTTTAGCCAGAGTCAGGTGAGTAGCTAGGTGTGTGTTTAGCTAGGAGTGTGTTAAGCTAAAATCTATGTTGAGCAAACTAGCATGCTTTTAGCCATAGCCCCTTTGTGTCCCTAGCTTTGCTGTGTTTCCTGTCTCCCTAGTGTCCCAGTGAGCCTAGCTTTAGAGTGTCGCCTAGCCTAGCCACTGGGTATCCTCTGTCTCTTTGTTTCTGTGCCCCTAGTGTGTTGAGCTATTGGGTAAGTGTAGCTTAGTGCATGTTGGGGCTAAAGACATGCTTAGCTAAGTGAATGTGTAGCTGACTGCCATGGTTAAGTACCACTTAACCATGTTTAGCTAAAAGCCATGCCTAGCTGATTGCCATGTCTTTAGCCCTAGTCCCGTCTCTCTCTTTGTCTCTAGTCTGTGTCTCTCCTAGTCTTTACGTGTCTCCCGTTGGGTGTCTTGTCTTGTTGTGTCCCGTTTCAGCTCCACGTGTAGTTTGTGTGTCCTGTTATGCGTTAGTCGTCCTTCTGCCTGTGCCCCGCCACAGGGCGTGTGTTGGTCGTCCTTCTGCCTGTGCCTTGCCAAAGGGCGTGTGTTGGTCGTCCTTCTGCCTGTGCCTTGCCAAAGGGCGTGTGCTGGTAGTCCTTCTGCCTGTGCCTTGCCACAGGGCGTGTGTTGGTTGTCCTTCTGCCTGTGTTTCACTACCAATCTCAAATGTGGTATAACGGGTATTAGTGCCTGGTAGTGTCCCTTTGTCTGTGTCCTGCCAGAGAGCCCATGCTTAACCCCATTCTATTAAGTATTGTTTGAGTTTGTTCCATTGTTTTGTGTATTTATTTCTGTGACAACTCCTATTAAAAGACCCTTCTGTTCAAGTACCCCTCTGCCTTTATGCCTGCTCTCTCCGCTTACGGCGATCAACATCCGCCAATACACTCCGTTTGTGACAACCGTCTGACCCCACAGAACTCGTTCAGGCCACTGACTATTTAGAGTCAACATTTCGTTACACCTTAGATAATGTAGCTTCAGTTAAAAGAAATTATTAGAGATAAGAAACTCGCTCCCTGATATGACGATCATACACGCTCTTTAAAACAGACAGCTTGGAAATTAGAACGTAAATGGCATCAGACAAAATTGTTAGTATTTTAAATAGCATGGAAGGAGAGCACACTGAACTATAGAAAAGCTCTTAAAGCGGTTACTCAATTGGAATAGCTATTACCGTCGCGCTCACCACCATGTAAAGACGACAGCGGACAAAATAAATCAGTTGCATTACAAAGTCATTCATAAAATAACCCTCAGGTGACACAAAGTGACATTTTCACTTGTCGCAGTGAATATAATAGTGATGGTAATTTTCGCATGAGTACTTTACACAACCATGAAAAATCTGAACCAGAGCTATTGATATGTACTGTACAATAATGAGTAAAAAAAAAAAAAACAGATCAAGTTCACTAGCTGACAATTTGAATTGTACAAAGTATAAACTGTCTGTTTATTATTTCAGGTACTTTAAACACGTTGTGTCGCTCATGTTGGGTCATATGAGATGTAGTGAGTCATTTACAAATGAACACCTGGTTGGGTTATTTTAAACCAACAACTGGTTTATTCATTATTCTTTCGTTTCTCCAAATGGCAGCCTGCAAAATGTTCGAAATATTACTGTT
The DNA here is from genome assembly GCF_024256425.1 of Clarias gariepinus. Taxonomy (NCBI): domain Eukaryota; kingdom Metazoa; phylum Chordata; class Actinopteri; order Siluriformes; family Clariidae; genus Clarias; species Clarias gariepinus. The sequence goes on along the minus strand of NC_071111.1, from coordinate 1,755,397 downwards.
ATTGTGTCATTGGTGTAGTTTTATGAGTTGCTTAGGCAAGAATGCGTGTATACAGCTCAAAACCTTCATCAGTTTTTAAAGATGGCATCTATTTAGTAAAAATGCCCCCAACGATTTCGGAGCTTCAGGAAATCCCCCCGGTGCTCTACACATAACACGGGGCCAACTCATGTCGGAAAGAATTTCTAAACGTGGTCTTTTTTATTTATTTTTTTTTTACATAGAATATTTGTTAATTTAACTTAAATGAGGTTTGGGCTCAGGAATTCGATTCGGCATCGCAATACCCCTCTTTAATTTCCTACGTAGTCTAAATCAGCGCTCAGCTGCACGCATAAAATTTTTCAGAGCCCACAGGCAGAAGTAGACTAATGATGAATGCGTCGGGGAAAAACAGCAAGCAGACTGACTCTGACCATTTAAAAAAACGTTTTCATTTATTTTCTGATGCCCTCAAGTTCACCAAAAACAATACAGAACAGCGCACCTTATTTGCTTTAAAACATTTACAAAATCAAAGTTTTTTTTCGTTATTGTAAGTGCGCTTAAATAAAAGTTGAGTCTTAAAAAGGCTATGTAGTCTTTATATAGTTTTATTATATAGTTTTTGCACATTAATCTGAGTCCTCATCTGGTACATTTTTGAGGACAATAGTTTTTTCAGCCTGTCACGGTGTGCGCCCAAATCAATATCGTTCCTCGCTCACTAGTTAGGTGGCCTCCCCTTTAGATATGCGAAGGAGCGGGGCTGCGGAATTGGGCACGGCTGGTAAGCTATCCTTGCTAACAATCCCTGGCTTGCACCCCGCTCTATAAAATACTTGGGGTTTGTGTGTGAGTGTGACGTGTGCGCAACAACGTGAAAGTGCGGCATGCAAGCGGGGCAAATGGAACGCGCCCCACTGACTTCAATGAAGCGAGAGATGGGAGGGGCTGGTCCGGCCATCCGTGGAGAGCAGAGTTAGTGCGAGCTGGCGGAGGCAGGAGCTGCTGTCCGCGAATGGCCGGACCGTTATTTCTATAGCATTAGCTATATCAGTAGTAAATAGTAAAAATAGTTATTTCATTAGCAGGGATAGCTCACCAGCCATGTCCAATTCCGTCTTGTCATGTGGGCATTATAAGAGTTGTGTTAAACTTCTAACTAAAAAGTGGCAGCTGGCACGCCTAAAAATAGACGCCGGTTCATTTTTTTATAGTCTAAATAAAAATTCTTCTCTTTAATTTCCTACAGTCCAATAAGCGCTCAACCGCACGCAAAAAGTTTTCCCAAGCACAGGGGAATTTTGTTGTACCAAACCCCCTCAAATAAATGTCTTGCCCCCTCAAATAAAAATTTATGATTAACAAATATACTCTGTTTAACTGAAACCTGGATTAAACCGGACGAGTATGTAGCTTTAAATGAAGCTAGTCCTCCTGGATACAGCTACATACACCAGCCTCGGTTAACTGGTAGAGGAGGAGGCATCGCAATTATTCACAATGATAATTTGACCATTATACAAAAACACAGACACAAATATAACTCATTTAAGTTCTCTATAGTAACATAAGTGTAGCTACAAATATTAAGTCAGCTCAGTCGATTCCACCTATCGTCATTTACAGACCTCCAGGGCCGTACTCTGAATTACTTGGTGAATTTGCAGATTTCCTCTTGAACCTAGTCGTTTCTGTAGACAAAGCGTTAATTGCTGGAGATTTTAATATTAATTTTGAGAATCCGGAAGACCCTGTGCGTAGAGCATTTATGTCCATACTGGACTCAGTAGAAGTAAATCAGTGTGTAGTAGGACCCACTTATAACGCAGGTCACACTTTAGATTTAATAATATTCTTCGGATTAAGAATAAGAAATTTATTTACAAGTCCATTGTCTGAAGTTATATCAGATCACTATCTTGTCTTAAATCAAGTGTGTCATAGTAATAATGCATGCACAGCGCCGCACTACGGCATTATACATACATTTACATCAACTACCACACAGAGTTTTATCAGTAATCTCTTAGAGTTACCAACTTTGATTAGATCACCGTCTGACCCCACAGAACTCGATCAGGCGACTGAATATTTAAAGTCGACGTTCCGTTATACCTTAGATAATGTAGCTCCAAGTTAAAAGAAAAAATATTAGAGATAAGAAACTCGCTCCCTGGAATAACGATCATACACACTCTTTAAAACAGACAGCTCGGAAATAAGAACATAAATGGTGTCAAACTAAATTGTTAGTATTTTAAATAGCATAAAAGGAGAGCATCCTGAACTGTAGGAAAGCTCTAAGTGTAGCTAGATCAACAATCTCTCCACTCTTATAGAAAATAACAATAATAATCCTAGATTTTTATTGAATACCGTAGCCAAATCAACCAAAAATAAGACCACTGCAGAAATCTCCACAACAACATCGTGTAATCGTGAGGACTTCATGAACTTTTTTAATAATAAAATTGTAAATATTAGAGATAAAATTGAGGCTTTGAAACCAAACAATGTAATTTATGCAGATGTTAAACTAGCCATGTCAGATCAGAAGCTAGAATACTATACTCCCCTTGAAGAGAATGAACTAATTTCACTCATCTCTTCTGCGAATTCATCAACCTGTATATTAGATCCTATACCAACACATTTTTTTAAACAGATAGAACCAGCAATAACCGAAGCCCTGTTAAGAATAATTAATTAATTCTTCACTCAGCATTGGGTATGTTCCAAAATCTTTTAAATTAGCAGTTATTAAACCGATTATTAAGAAACCTGACCTCGACCCCTGTCAGTTGTCCAATTACAGGCCAATATCAAACCTCCCCTTTATCTCTAAGATTCTGGAAAAGATAGTAGCGGAGCAGCTATGCTCATATCTACATAGAAATAGCTTACATGAACTGTATCAGTCAGGATTTAGGCCTCATCACAGCACAGAGACAGCACTCGTTAAAGTAGTAAATGACTTCCTATTGGCCTCTGATCAGGGTTGTGTAACTATGCTTGTACTACTCAACCTCAGTGCAGCCTTTGACACCATTGATCATAGTATTCTTCTTCACAGATTAGAAAATGTGGTAGGAATTAAGGGTACAGCCCTCTCCTGGCTCAGATCCTATTTGACCGATCGGTATCAGTATGTAGACTTAAATGGTGATTATTCTGCATGTTCTCTAGTGGAGTTTGGTGTTCCACAGGGTTCAGTTTTAGGCCCACTGCTTTTTTCCCTTTACATGCTTCCTCTGGGTAACATAATCCATAAGCATGATATTAGTTTTCACTGTTATGCTGACGACACACAGTTATACATCTCAGCAAAACCTGATGAGATAAACCAGCTTACTAAAGTTGAGCAATGTGTGCAGGACATAAGAAATTGGATGCTAATTAACCTTCTGCTTAATCCAGATAAGACAGAAGTTCTAGTCAGAGGACCGCATACAGCTAGAAGTAAGATTCTAGACCACTCTGTAAATTTAGATGGCCTTTCTGTTTCATCAAGTGATGATCGGTGTGATTATAGATTCCAGCCTTTCATTTGAAGCTCATGTAGATAATATTACCAGGATAGCATTCTTTCACCTGTTGTGGAAAAATACTCAGAGTCAGGCTTTGCTTACAGAAGATTACGACCTTTATTATCTTGCAATAACGGCCGGAGCTGCACCATGGACACAACTGAATCTCTGGTCCGTTTTCACCATTATATATGCAGGGCTCGCTGCACATCCCTTCATTATCTGTTTCCCATTAGGGGCCCTCTTTAGCTCACAATGAAGGTGCCCCAATGTAAAGCTCGCGCACACAGAGAAGCCTATGTCTCAGCTTCACACGCACATCCCCGATTATATACAGATATGGTACCTTCTATCCCCCAAAAGTAATAAAATCAAATGAAATTAAATAAAAATTTCTCCCAGACACCTCAAAAATATTGCCAAGATAAGAAATATATTGTCGCTAAACGATGCAGAAAAACTAGTTCATGCTTTTATCACCTCTAGGTTGGACTATTGTAATGCCCTACTGTCTGGTTGTTCAACTAGGTGCATAAACAAGCTTTAGCTAGTCCAGAATGCAGCAGCGAGGGTCCTCACTAGAACCAGAAAATACGAGCACAGCACACCTGTCTTATCTTCACTTTATTGGCTTCCTGTGAAATTTCGCATTGATTTCAAAATACTACTTTTGACATATAAAGCATTAAATGGTCTCGCGCCACAGTATCTGAGTGAACTGCTAGTGTTTTACGATCCGCCACGCCTACTTTGATCAAAGGATGCAGGCTGCTTGTCAGTACCGCGTATTATGAAAAATACAGCTGGGGGCAGAGCTTTTTCTTACAAAGCCCCAAAGTTATGGAATAGTCTTCCAAATAGTGTTCGGGACTCAGACACAGTCTCAGTGTTTAAGTCCAGGCTAAAAACCTATTTATTTAATCAAGCATTTTTATAAATAGATTTGCCTTAGGTAAAGGAGCAGATCTGGGGGACTCATGGACGTAGAGTATTATGGTGAACTGGTATGTTTGGATGCTGTCTTTCCCACTCTCATTGATCACTCAGGTTTGTTGACAGTGAGGTGATTGGTTTCTTTCATCTCAGGGAGCCCTCATGTCTGTGTTTCCTTCTGGCTCTCCCTTTTAGTTATGCTGTTATAGTTAGTCCTGCCAGAGTCTCTGCTTGCACTCTACAGTAAATATACATTTACATTATATGACTGTGACCAGACCTAACTGTTATCTCTTCTCTTCTGCTCTCTCTCCTGCTTTTTCTCTTCCCTCTCTCCCCCTCTCTCTCCCTCCCTCTCTCTCTGTCGAGCTACACATGTTGTTCCTAAGCTGCCAGTGATCCAGACTTCCTCTGCCCTCTGGACCTGTCTGATGCCAATGACCTTTTGCTCTTTGGTAGTGTTGATTGCAGTGTGATTGAAGTAGGTCTAAAGCAATTTGTTCTCAGGTAATTAATCAAGAGTAGTTTCAGGCTTCCTTAAGGTGTGAATTGTGGGCAGGGCTTAGCTACATATATTGAAGGTGGATCTAGCTCAAACTTTAGTGTGCTTTAGTTTTCTAAATTGGATTCTAATCCACTGGTAAGGTAGGTTTTTAACTTTTGTACTGTTTTTGGGGTTTAGGGGTTGTGTAATCAAAAAGAGTCTTTTAATTATGGTTAAACACAAAGTATAAATAAAGACACAAACAAAGGAACAAACAAACTCAAAAAATACTTAACTCTGTGCTAACAGGGGCTCTCTGGCAAGACACAGACCGGAGGACAAACACACGCCCTGTGGCGAGACACAGGCAGAAGGAGACACATAACACGCCCTGTGGCGAGACACAGGCAGGGGGAGACACATAACACGCCCTGTGGCGAGACACAGGCAGGGGGAGACACATAACACGCCCTGTGGCGAGACACAGGCAGGGGGAGACACATAACACGCCCTGTGGCGAGACACAGGCAGAGGGAGACACGTAACACGCCCTGTGGCGAGACACAGGCAGAGGGAGACACGTAACTGTAGCTGTAGCTGTAACTGTAGCTGCCCGCATCAAATTCAAAACACTGATGCTTGCCTACAAAGCTAAAAATGGCCCAGCACCCACTTACCTCTCTGCGCTAATTACACCACGCACAGCACCACGTTCTCTCCGATCCTCCAGCACTGCCGCCTCATCCCACCATCTCTCAGGGATCGAGGGCGGCATTCATCCAGCCTCTTTTCTGTTTTGGCACCTAGGTGGTGGAATGAACTTCCTCTAGATGTCCGTACAGCAGGGACTTTGACTATCTTTAAACGACGACTCATGACGCATCTGTTTCTCCAGTACTTGGACTAACCCCCCCCCGGGGAAAAAAAAAAACCCCTCTTCTCAGATGTGTTAACCCATTCAGTTAACCCATTTTAAGTATGTATCCAATGTTGTAAACATTAAAGCACTTTTTGTAAGTCGCTCTGGATAAGAGCATCTGCCAAATGCCTAAATGTAAATAAACAAGGCGAAGCCAAATAGTATGACGATGTAAAAACTAGTTGCTATTAATATTATTATTGTATAAATGAAAAAGCTATGTAATTTAATCTTTATTGAAGGCTTGTAAAGTATCGTAGTGTGCCGCCATTACAGAAGCTACAGCTAGTTTAGCTCATTGTGCACGTGACATGTTTACTAAACCTGATACGCTCATGTAGCCTCATATTTACAGCCTCTTCTATTGTGTTTATTTGGTGAGTCTTCTTGACTATCCAGTCAGTGTTTTGTTAGAAATATGTTAAGTAAAGTGCTTTAGTGTTTATAGAATGTTTAATGGAGTTTATCATGTAATGCTAACTCTCGCTAGCCTTCTCATGTGTCTATGGGACTCTCCATTATTAGCTGGAGCTCTGTGTTTGCACGGAATGCTAATCTGTAAAGCAGCGGATTTGCACCTAGATTTGGTGCTACCAGTGAAGTTAAATGAGCTTTAAATAGCAAAACAAAAACAGTTTGGATAATACTGTAAGTTCTTTCATCTGTATGTTGGAATAAGAGAAGCACATGGACTGTGTTAAACTGCTCTTATTTTGAAACTGTCAATATGTGAACTGTAGAAGGTTATGGAGAGACACAATGTTGAGAAATCTATGTGGAATAGAGCGTGTGGAGTGACGTCACGCCACACGTCATTTCCGTCTCTGCGCCATTATTGGTGGATGAGGCACCTGTATGTGTAGGGGAAGTTGTTGAGGAGCTCGATTTCAGGAAACCAAAATGATTTTGAATGATAAATTCAACATTTACATTGTTATTTCATAATGTATTTACAATCTCACTTTGTCTGCACACACACAACTACATAATTGTTTTGTTTTTTTTACTTTGCAAATACATTTAGTCTGAATTATATCATAATAATCATCAATAGTTAGTTTACAAATTAATAGTTATTTCTTAAAAATTATGATGTGGATTTAAATAGCATATTTCGTCCACTAGATGACAGTAAAGCCCTTCAATTTAGGGAAACTGTATTTTTAATTGACCTACTGAGGGAGCAGTAATTAGGCAGCTGCTTAATAATAATAATAATAATAATAATAAATCTTATAATCTTATAATAATAATCTTATAATAATAAATCTATCATAATTAGTGATAACTCTAACATTATTTTTGCTATTAATAAAATTGCAAATACCATAATATTGGTGTTATCACTAATTATAAGAGTAAAAATGCCATGATATATTATTAATGATAAATGAATAATAGTGTGTATATCTGGAGTACTGTACAAGAACAGTGACATTTGATTTGTAATTCCAAAAAAGTCTAAAATAAAGTCTAAAATAAAAACATAAAAACATAAACATGGTCCAGTAGAGCAGTATACACTTGTGTGATATTAATTTTCCCCTGCATGTGATTAACTCAACTCAAACACAGATCATCACAATATACAAAATTAATAAACATTAAAACACTTTAATTTCATTAATTGTATAAAAATAGATGATTGTTACACAAAAGGAAAAAAAGCGAATAAAACTCTGCATAATGCAAAATATTGAATTGTTCTCATTCTGCGAGGCTAAAAAGTCACCTTTACTTGTATATTGTTTATTAAGATGTAACATTAAAATTAACGAGCCGTCACTCATTAAAAAGTGAGAATATTGAATAAAACCTGAGATCACAAAACAAACATCTGAGAATATTAAAGAAATATTAGATTATTAAACAAAATCCTGAGAATAAGGAAAGAAATTGGTGAGTTTGAAGGAAACCTGAGAATTTCACATGAAAATCTGAGAATCCAAAATGAAACTTCCAACATACACAGCTCCCTAATAGAGACTGCAACAAAACATTCATTTCAATGATATGTTTTATAGTTAAACACACAGCATGAAACCTAGACGTATATATTGCTTGCATATTGTTTACAAAGACAAGATATTCAGATGAATTGTCAGAAATGTGTTGTAAAAGGAAAGCTGGAAACATTTGGTTCAGTAATAATGGAGCTGATTTAACTCTCCCTAATCTATTTGCTAATAACAAGGTGAGAAAATGAACATGGTTCAGAATGCATGAAATTATTGGAAGTAGAATCAAATCATTGTTTGTGTTTATAAAAGTTGAAATGTAATTTCCTGAGAAAAGGCCTTTGGGGGCGTGTCTCAGTCACATGGTCCCTGTCTTTCTGAGATTTCTCCTCCACCTCATCATATTCTGTAAAATAAACACATTTACCTCTTTAATATCTCCTTTGTATTGGATTAATAGTCATTGTTTTGTAAAACCCTCAAATACAGTAAATGATGCACTATGTAGGATTTCTTTGATCTTTAAACAATAAATGAAGAGAATAGAGGACATTTATCAGATGAGTTTTCTTAATATTAACACAGGCCATGTGTATAAGATGTGATAGAGATGTCCATCAAATTTCACATCATTTTACAAACTGATTCAACTGTAGAAATGCTACAAAACAATAATACATTTTATATAGTATTACATTTCTATTTTACTGTTAAATGTTTGGAATAAATAGATTCCAGTCCTTACAAGATTGTGTTTATAAAAATGTGGAAGTAAAAGAGCCATAAATATACAGGTCTTATCTAAAGTGTGTAATAAATCTGGCTGCACTTGTTAAATGACAGAACAGAGATTTGTTCTAAAAACAGTCAGCTGATGTTTATATTATATATCACAGGTAATATTTACAGTAGGTCTTATCTAAACTCTTTAATAAATGCACTTGTTAAATGACAGAACAGAGAGAACATTTGTTCTAAAAACTCTTCTGAAAGTTGATATTTATTATATACCATATATAATCTAATCATATATAATCTAATCTTTGACTTTGCTGCCTGTGCACTTATGTACATTACAGAATAAACAAGAAGTCACTCACCTTCTGTCTCTCCCCCATCCTGTTCCTCAGTGATGACATCATCATAATCTTCTGGATTGTCTAATGAACAAATAAATGAAGAAGTAATAAACCAGTGTGTGTTGATCTTATAGTAAAATACTGAGTTACTGAGTAGAACACAACGTTTATATGAAAAATAAAGATAACAGAAATAATTTAAATATATAAACTGTTACATATTAACTTGATTATACTGATTTTATATTAATACTTAATTATTATAGGATTCCATGCAAGTGAGGAGCTAAAAGTAACTATTTAAATATATACACTATTAAATTATAAGAGTTTAATGATGTTTTATTGTCTACCAGCTGCTGTAGTGAGAAAAAGGATTAACCAATAGGAACGGTGCATTTTCCCATTAGTGTGTGAAAGCTACTAGCCAGAGACTCCACTATAACACTGAGATATGGAGGTGAGAGCTGATGAAGTCGCCTGCTGGAGCTTTACTGCAGTAAGAGGAGAAGAAATTATATCACTCTTTATAAGATGGAATTTTAGCCCTTATCTACATGATTATTTATTAACTGATTCATTCATGTTTGTATATTTTTTAGGAAAAAATATTATGAATATTATAAATGTATTTTGAGGCAACATTCTTAATTTATTTAGTTGTAGATTGTGATGTTAAAATCAAACAGCCAAGATTGAATTTTTATGTCCTCATCACATTTAAATTAATTGGAAAACTAATGCATTAATGAATTTAATTAATTTAGGATTTATATATAAATTAAAACTTTCTCTTCAGTGTGACCACTAGGTGCTATTCACATTAAATTAATAAATGCAGAAATGTATTAATTATTTAATAAAGTACATTTAATATAATTATTTTTATTATATATCACATATTTAGATTATGTTCAATAATTTTTTCATATTTAAATAATTTCAAATTCATAATTAAAATATTTACTATTATTTTATTACTATTAATACTTAATATTAATGTTACATGAGTGTAAGTGCTATATGTACATATATGGAGCTCATGTGTATTTCCCTTCCTCTGTTGCAGTACCACTCTGGGCCAGTAGGTGGTACTGCCACGCTTTTCATGTCAATCTCATTTAAGGGCTTAAAATTATAACTTGTTGCTTCTTTTCATCAGCATTTTTTAATTTAGTTTGGATTTGCTCAAGTGATACTTTTGTAGAATTTAATAATTATATGTTACAGAGAATAGATTAAATAAAAAAGCCATTAAACATGATTTAATTCATTATTGTTCAGTTATATTCATGTAGATTTTTAAGTTAAAAAATATTGTTAATTTTTTAAAATCATTATGTAAAATACATTTTGCTGAATTGTTTTAGATGTGGGTGTGGCTTATATTAAATGCAGCTGTAACCCAGTGTTCATAATTAGCCATAAGAAAATTATAGACTGGTTACTAAAATGATGGAAAATAATAATTATATTAAAGTAATATTAAAGAATCCAAACTAATAAAGGTTTTGATTACTTTTACTTATGCGCATGCGCAAACGTGCAGCAGCTTGGTGCGGTTGCTCTCGGAACTTTTGTGTGTTTTTACTTTTAATTATACTTTCTTTCCATTATTTACTTATAACTTTATTTTGTATTTACCAAGTAAGGTCGCCCTTTCAAACCATGCATTTTGAAAGTGTTCTTGTTCTGAGTTACGCAATGTTAATTACATTTTCGGCGTTCCGGGTGATCAGCGCGCAACAGCAAGGAGCCGGCTCCTTTTTTTACACCAGGGAACAGCTGATCGCACTGAAGCCGGCCGGCATCAGAGACCCGATTCTGTATAGGACTTTAAACATTCCGGATGAGATACGGAGGAGGACGACAAGAGGATGCAGGGGTGGAAGGAAGCGGCGCAGAGGAGCAAGAGAGGAAGAGAAACGCGTGGCGCATAAGAAAGAAATGAGAAAGTACAAGCCGTGTGTCCCGTCTCTCATCATGGGCAACGTAAGATCTCTGGACAATAAGATGGACGAGTTGACAGCTTTGTTAAGGACTGAAAACATCTGCCGCGAGTGTAGTCTGATGTGTTTTACAGAGACTTGGTTACACAGTGATGTGCCTGACTCTAATATTACACTGGACGGCTTCAGCGCGATACGGAGCGACAGGACAAGGAGAGAGAGTGGTTAGAGGAAAGGAGGGGGGCTGGCTGTTTACATCAACAACGTGTGGTGTAACCCCGGTCATGTGACTGTTAAGGAGCGCGTTTGTAGTCCAGATATTGAACTGTTGGCTGTCGGACTTTGCCCATATTATTTACCCAGAGAATTCTCCCATGTGATAATAACGGCTGTGTACATTCCTCCATCCGCGAATGCCACTGCCGCCTGCGACGTCATTCATTCTGTAACTGCCAAACTCCAGACTCGACACCCCGACGCCTTTCTCCTGATCTCCGGTGATTTCAACCACACATCGCTGACCAAGACTATTCCCACTTTCACTCAATATGTGGATTGCCACACTAGAGGGGAGAGGACACTAGACCTGCTGTATGCTAATGTTAAAGGTGCTTACAGTGCTGCAGCACTTCCCCCCCTGGGGAGGTCGGATCACAACCTGGTCCACCTCATGCCAACATACAAACCCCTTGTTCAGAGACAGCCTGCCATAGTGAGGAGTGTAAGAAGGTGGTCAGAAGGAGCCACTGCTACATTGCAGGATTGTTTCGAGGCTACGGACTGGGAGGTTCTCAGTGCATCATATGGCGAGGACATTGATGGAGTGACGGACTGCATCACAGAGTACATTAACTTCTGTGTTGACACATGTGTACCGATGAGAGATATTCGCTGTTTCCCCAACAACAAACCCTGGGTCACCAAGGACATTAAAGCGTGTTTAAATGCAAAAAAAAATGCTTTTAGGGCTGGTGATAAGGAAGCAGTGAAGAAGGCTCAAAAAATGCTAACTGGCAAAATCAAGGAGGGGAAAGAGTCATACAGGAGAAAACTGGAACAAAGGCTGAAACAGAACAACACGAGAGAGGTGTGGAGAGGCATGAGAAGCATCACTGGCTATAAGACAAGCGGCCAGACTATTGAGGGAAATGTGGAACGTGCAAACGACCTTAACACTTTCTTTAATAGATTTGATGTCCCTATGTCTCACACTTCTCCCGGCTTCAGCCCCAATCCACACTCTCCTGCTCCTATGTCCTCCCCTACACAGAAATCAGTCACAGTCACTACTCCTGCACTCCCAGCAATCAATATCTCAGTGGATAAGGTGAAGTATGGCCTCAGGAAGATCAGCCCTACAAAAGCTGTAGGTCCGGATAAGATCAATCCGAGAGTCCTGAAATCTTGTGCTCCCCAACTATGTGGTGTCCTCCAGTACCTCTTTAGCCTGAGCCTGTCTCTGCAAAAAGTCCCTGCACTGTGGAAAACATCATGCATTGTGCCGGTACCCAAAACACCACGTCCTTGTGCCCAGAACGATTTCAGGCCTGTTGCTTTGACATCGCACATTATGAAGGTGTTCGAGAGACTGATCCTGGATACACTTTGTCCCCTGGTAAAGTCCTCTCTGGACCCTCTTCAGTTTGCCTATCAGCCGTTCATGGGAGTCGATGACGCCATAATACACCTGCTACATCGTACCTACTCTCACCCTGACAAGCCTAGGACCACAGTAAGGATGATGTTCTTTGACTTCTCCAGTGCCTTCAACACCATCCAACCGGCAGTACTGGGGGAGAAACTAATGAACATAAACATTGACACCCGCTTGGTTTCCTGGATCATGGACTATCTGACCTGCCGTCCCCAGTATGTCCGACTTCAGAACTGTGTCCCCGAGACTTTGATCTGCAGCACTGAAGCTCCACAGGGGACGGTACTGTCTTCGTTTCTTTTCATCCTATATACATCTGACTTTAGATATAACTCAGAGTCATGCCACCTGCAGAAGTTCTCTGACGACTCTGTGGTTGTTGGGTGTGTAAAGGAGGGTGACACCTCTGAGTACCAGTCTGTGGTGGATGACTTCGTTTCCTGGTGTGAGCGTAACCACCTACAACTAAACATCAGGAAAACAAAGGAGATGGTTGTAGACTTTAGGAGAAGCAAGTCCCCTGTGACTCCTATATCTGTAAAGGGAGAGATAGTGGACATGGTCTCTGAATACAAATATTTTGGAGTCCATCTGGACAACAAACTTGACTGGTCACTCAACACAACGGCACTCTACAAGAAAGGACAGAGTCGGTTGTATTTTCTTCGAAAGCTCAGGTCTTTTAACGTCTGTAACACCATTCTGCGGATGTTCTATGAAACCGTTGTGGCGAGTGTCATTTTTTATGCTGTGGTCTGTTGGGGTGGTAACATTAGGGTGTCTGATAAGAACAAACTGGGCAATTAAAAAGGCCGGATCGGTGCTAGGCATGGAGCTTGACTCTGTGGATGTAGTAGCAAAGAGGAGGATTTTATCCAAAGTACAATCCATTTTGAACAATCCTTCTCACCCACTACACAGTGTCTTTGCTGAACAGAGGAGCAGTTTCAGCCAGAGACTGATTACTATCAAGTGTTCCACAGAGCGACACAGAAGATCCTTTCTCCCAACGGCCATAAAAATTTACAACTCTTCCCTGTAACTCATACACACATGTATGTGGATTTTTCACTAACTGTTACACAACAGGACATTATCACTTACCATATTAATAACATAACTACTGCAATACTACTTCCCAATAAAATATGTAATACAAGATTACATACAATAATACAATATTACATAAACAATACTAGATTACTGTGCAATACTTACAGGTGGCCCTGAGTCATATTCTTATGGTACTTACTGTTTTAAGAACTTTTTTTTTTTTTTTTTAAGATTATTATTATTATTATTTATTACCTTTATTATTTATTACCTTTCTTAGTTAACAACTGTGAGCACCTGTGACCGAGCATAAGCAATTTCCCTCTGGGATTAATAGTTATTTGAATCTTGAATTATGACAGGGGCTTTTCCAAGATGGCGCCGGTGAGGTCGGCTGCCGTCACGACTGCTCCGACCACCTTTTCTTTGTTTTTGTTCTTTAAGTTAGTTTACAGCGTTTCAAAACCGGCAAAATTACCACCATGGAGTACATTAGTTATGATAGAGACACTCTTGTTTCTATTGGTATACAATGTACTCACAATTCGACGTTTTTAACTCCGGATCCGAGCTGGCCGAGTGAGATCCTGAGGGACAACAAAGGACGCGACGCGAAGCGGCGGCCCCGAGGGAAACGAGCCGGTGTCAGGAACAGGCTGAGAGCCCGTGCACATCGAACACCTCTGCCTAGCATCCTGCTCGCCAACGTCCAGTCACTGGAAAACAAGCTCGATGACCTCAGGGCCAGGGTAAAGTTCCAGAGAGACATTCGGGACTGCAATCTCCTCTGCTTCACCGAGACATGGCTGAACCCAGCGGTGCCGGACCACGCCATCCAGCCGGCCAAGTTCTTCTCGGTTCACCGCATGGACAGGACGCGAGACTCGGGAAGTCAAGGGGAGGCGGCGTGTGTTTAATGGTGAACAGCAGCTGGTGCAACAGCGCGAGTGTTGTTCCTCTCACACGCTCCTGCACACCAAATCTGGAACTACTGTCCATCATGTGTCGTCCTTTTTATCTTCCTCGGAAGTTTACATCGGTCATAATCAGTGCCGTTTATATTCCACCACAAGCGGACACGGACACTGCCTTATGCGAGCTGCATGAGGCACTCACACAACAACAATCACAACACCGGGACGCAGCGCTTATTGTGGCGGGGAAGTTTTATCAGCATATCACCTGCCCCACCAGGGGCGAAAGGACACTGGATCACTGTTACACTACAGTCAAGGACGGCTACAAGGCACAATCTTGCCCACCGTTTGGTAAATCCAACCACGCCGCCATCTTCCTCATGCCAAAATACAAACAAAGGCTGAAACAGGAAGTTCCGGTTCAGAGGGAGGTCACGCGCTGGACGGACCAATCGGTGGCCGCGTTACAGGACGCACTCGACTGGGACATGTTTAGAACCAGCTCCGATGGTGACGTCAGCGTGTTTACGGAAGCGGTTGTGGGATTCATCGGGAAACTAGCGGACGGTACCGTAGAAAAAAAGACTATTAAAACGTTTCCCAACCAGAAGCCGTGGGTGGATAAAACCATCCGCGATGCACTGAGATCTCACACCGCTGCCTACAACACGGGACTCGTGTCGGAGGACATGGAACCGTACAAGGCTGCGTCATACAGCGTCCGGAAGGCAACAAAGTGACTCTAGGAGCCTGTGGCAGGGATTAAAGACAATAACGGATTATAAAGCACTAACATCCGGTATGATAAACGCAGATGTGTCTCTGGCAGACAAGCTGAACACTTTCTATGCTCGCTTCGAGGCTGCAGCTAAAGACGCTAGCGATGCTAATGCTAGCGGCGCTAACGGCTGCAGACAGGAAGTCACTGCCAGCACCGGAAGCGCGTTCATCATCACAGAGCATGACGTGAGGAGAGTCTTCAAGAGAGTGAACACCAGGAAAGCAGCAGGACCAGACGGCATCTCAGGCCATATCCTCAGAGCCTGCGCAGACCAGCTAGCACCTGTGTTCACTGAGATATTCAACATCTCTTTATCTCAGTCGGTGATCCCCACATGCTTCAAAGAGTCCATTATTGTTCCTGTCCCAAAAAAAACCTCAACCTGCTTCTCTTAATGACTATCGCCCTGTAGCTCTCACTTCAGTAGTGATGAAGTGCTTTGAACGCCTGGTCAGAGACTTCATCATCTCTTCACTACCAGACACACTGGACCCACTACAGTTTGCTTATCGTCCAAACCGTTCCACGGACGATGCAATCTCTCATCTCCTCCATACATCTCTCACTCACCTGGACACTCGGCGGGGGAATTATGTGAAAATGCTCTTCATCGACTACAGTTCTGCATTTAATACCATAATTCCCTCCACACTCACCACCAAGCTGGAGCACCTGGGACTCAGCTCATCAATGTGTCAGTGGATCTCCAATTTTCTGACTGGCAGACCACAGGCAGTAAGGATGGGCGGACATGTCTCAGCCTCCCTCACTCTCAGCACTGGAGCACCCCAGGGTTGTGTTCTGAGCCCCCTGCTGTACTCTCTGTACACCCACGACTGCGTGGCCACTACCAGCTCCACCACCATCATCAAGTTTGCTGACGACACTGTTGTGGTGGGCCTGATCACGAACAACGATGAGATGGCCTACCTGGAGGAGGTTGGAAATCTGGAGAACTGGTGCCAGAAAAACAATCTCCTCCTGAACGTCAGTAAGACAAAGGAGCTGATAGTGGACTTCGGTACAAAGCAGGTGAGGAACTACCAGACCCCCGTCATCAACAGGAGCCCAGTGGAGAGAGTGGACAGCTTCAGATACCTCGGTGTTCACATCACGCAGGACCTGGCATGGTCCTGTCACATCAACACCGTGGTAAAAAAGGCCCGGCAGCGTCTCTACCACCTCAGACGCTTGAGAGACTTTAGACTGCCCTCCAAGGTGCTCAGGAATTTCTACTCCTGCACCATAGAGAGCATCCTGATGGGAAATATCACGACCTGGTTCGGTAACAGCACCATGCAGGACAGACGAGCTCTACAGAGGGTGGTGCGATCAGCTGAGCGCATCATCCGCATCGAGCTCCCTGACCTGCACTCGATCTACAGCAAGCGGTGCATGACCAAGGCCAGGAAGATCGTGTTTACTCTGTTGCGGTCTGGGAAGCGATTCCGCTTCCTGAAGGCCAACACAGAGAGACTGAGGAGGAGCTTCTTCCCGCAGGCGATAAGGTCTCTCAACCACAACCACACCACTATGCAGAACTAACACAATCTTTTCATAATTGATCAAATCTATCAATCTTTTTACATCCATGAACACTATGGACAATTACACGCACACCTTCCTTCATATCTACACTACATGTTGTACGTTTACATCCTGGACCATTGCACAAAGACACTTTAATAACTTTACACACCTACCTTCACAACTACACTACATGTTTACGTCTACATCCTGGACCAGTGCACAAAGACACTTTAATAACCTCTGCACAAAAACACTTTGGTTCTCTGCATATTTGCACACCCAGTACAGTATATTTCAATTTGCACAGTATATTTCTTTTTTTATTTACATCATATTTCTATTTTTATTTTTAGTTCTATTTTTCCTAGCACATTTCTATTTTTATTTTTAGTTCTATTTTTCCTAGTTTAATTTAATTTTGCTATTTAATTTCTATCGTATTCTTTTATTCATATTTATTTCTTATTTGTAAACTTTAATTCTCTTTTAGGGTCAATGGCAGTCGTATAATGCATTTCACTACATTTCGTACTGTGTATGTTTGTGTATGTGACAAATAAAATTTAAATTTGAAAGATGGAAGTAGACAAATAGACAGACTCTGAAATCCCCCCGTGCAAGCATGTGGTTTGTCCTGAAATCAGTTGTTTCTAAAGATCCCCCCTGTGGTTATTTACTAAATGGTTTGTCCCAGCTGGTTGTCTGTCCCTATTGGGTGAAAGGTCAAAAGAACGCGCGCGCAGCGCTGGAACTTTCTAGACTTGAAGAAGCGAATGGATTTGTGTTTTTTCCCTCACGATTAGGAGCAAATCATAGCAAATTGTTCCTGGAGTTAAATGTGATGACATTTATCTGATGAGTGCAACAGTGAGGGTCTAACATGTTAACAGTCTACTGGTTTGTATTGCTCTAGCGTGGACAGCAGCCTGGAGACTTGCTAGTTGCTAAGCTAATTGTCCGATGCTAAGCCACGTGTTTAATGTCACCGGTGTTAATGATAACATGTGGCATCTATTTTTCTGAGTGATGTACATCTACGTCACATTGTATTACTGTTGTGAATGATTTATATTATTATTATTTAACCTAAGCTTTATGATATTTTATGTTTTTTATTGCATTTTACTTTGTTGTCAGTAGTTCAACCAGTGCCATAAGCCATTGTAATATTTAATTGGTGAATTGATTTTGGGGATTCTGACCATATCTATAGGTCAGGTTTTTAGTCGAGACTGGACCCAGAACCTTTTCGAATTGATTCCTTGGATTACTTTTCCCTGTCATGGATGACGAGCCCATAAGATACTATCAAGTTGATCTTCAAGTGCGGTAGGAAGGATTGTGTCCACACACAATAACGAACCGAATGGAAATTCGTGTGATGATCCAAAGTGGAGCACTAAGACTCTAGTAGACCCGGGCCGGTTTTATTTTCTTTATGTGCGCACTCTTTTATTTATTAATTTATTTTAGTTACATATTGAATGCATCACTAGAGTTCTCTTTAAAAACATTGTGATGTAAATTGCATTCCCTTTGTGATGTTTGTTAACCATACACACCCTTAATTAGTAAATATAAATAGTTAAATTTTACTACTGTGTCCTGGGTTTCTGACTCAGTGCATCACTTAACTCTTGGCTCTTGCCAAACCTAGAACCTTCTGAAGCTGGTCTACTCTATAGAACGTGATGGTGCCACTTGTGGGCTACACAGCAGATGGGGCACTAATTCTAATAATTAATTAATAAAAAAATGGTATTAAACTATTAGTATTTAAATAAAATACATTTTCGGGCTGTAAGATAAAATGATAGACAGAAGTAATTTTATTAATGACAATAATTACATTATTTACTTCTGAATTGTTTTAGATGTGGGTGTGACTTATATCGCAGCAGCATTATAAAAATAAATATATATCATAAGAAGGTAAAAAATAAAGCTCAATTTAACTTTACGTTAAAAAGAAAGTTGTGTGTGATTATTTAAACTGAAATGCATGAATTAATTCCCCACATTATGAATTGTTGAGTTCTTTTAGATGTGAGTGTGACTTCTGTCAAATGCAGCAGACGAGATGTTGATGTTAATCAGCATTTAGCGTCTCAGCACTGTGAGCTCTTGGAGCTACACTTTACTACACTTATAGCAAGACTTTTTTGTTGTGTGTTTGTTTTTCATCAGTTAATGTGGAGCGTCTGCTGTACACGTCCCTGTGGATGAGCTGTTACTATAGAAACCATAATGTAGTGGAACGAGTGCATTAATATAAACCTGTGATTTACAGCTGCAGTATGTCAGAGCTGCTGTTATAGAAAATTAATCAACATCAATCAGAATGCAGAATTCAGCAGCACATTGTTTAAAGTTTATTATAGAAATGTTTAAGGGGATTTTTTTAATAACAGAGAAACTCCCTGACCTGTGGTGATGTTTGTGTTTGTTTCAGCCGTAACTGCATCATCATAGTTCTCGGACACGTCCTCTGTCAGAATGTAGAGATAAAAGCTATTAAATCCACATGAATGTCATTAATGATCATTTGGATGCTTGTGGATGCAACACTGTCACATTATTATCATACCTGTCAGTATAACTGACTTCTGATCAGCTGTAATGGCCTCATCATAATTCTCAGCTTCATCCTCTACACCAAAACACAGAGATTTAAAGAGATTTAAAGTTTACTGAAGTGGCAGTTTGTACACTGTGGATTTGTGTGTGTGTGTGTGTGTGCTCTCTAAAACAAATCCCAAAACAGAAGCACACCCTCCACGTTATCAGCGATGGGTCCAGCAGTGACGGCATCATCGTAGTCCTCTGGTGGCTCAACTCTTCCTGTATCACCTAAATGAAATAAAAGCAGAGGCTCTGTACAAACAGCTCCATCACATTCTGACCTCATGGTTTAATGTCAAGTCACTCAATTGATCTGATCAGTTAACAACTGCACCCACTTATGAAGTCACTGGTGTCGATGACATCATCATAATACTCAGCCTTTTCTCCAATCCCAGACTTTACTGGAAAAAGAAGAGTTTGTGTGTTTGGGCTTTTAAACACATTTATACTCAATAAAATCCTCATCCAAAGAAGCTTTGATAAATGTGATAAGAGGGATTTCAGAAGCTTAAAGTAAGATAAGGTTGATTGTGAGATCTCATGTGTCAGCATTAAAACACTGGAGTTACTGTAATTCTTCTATACAATACATCATAATCACGTCTCAGAAAGGACACATTTAGTCATTTCTCATCTTTAATTGCAATTCGAATATCTTTCAGTTAATGGAGTCAGACAAACTCACACTCTGGCCTTTTTTACCTGAGAGAAGCTCATCATCCACATGCTCATACCCAGAATGCTGTTCTTCAGAGAGGAGACTTCCTGTTAGAGGAGAGGAGGACAGGCATCAGACACACACACACACTCATGAACTCTGATTCAGGAAAACACACATTATAAAGTGTTTGAACATATGTCAAATAAGGTACATGTCACATAAACACACACACACACACACACACACACACACACAGTGTAAGTCGGGTTAGGGTTAGGATGCACCTGCACAGGAAAGCCTGCACTCTTGCATGCACGCTCACACACACACACACACACACACACACACAGAGGCCTTTTTCAGACATATGATATTTAACATTTTGAGTTTTATCAGTTCATAACAGACAGTCTTTCTGTCCAGTGGCCACATTGGCAGATATTTATCTCTCTACTGTATTTATCTCTCTATGCGCTACTTGCACACCTACTTCCGCGTTGTTTTCAATAGGGCTCAGTCAGTTCCAGTTTAGCAATGGCTACGTTCTACACCCGCTGTCTCCAGGATCTCCCACGGATTAATGTTACTGATGTGCATCGTATTTGCAAAACAACCATATTATATAAGAAATATGTATATATATATATTGAAATTGCGTTACTCTCAGACCCTTGGTGGATAACAGATAACATTAAATACATAAAGTAGAATTTAAAAAATAAAAATATAAATAAATACAATTATACATATTAAAAAAACAAACAAATACAATATACAAGTAAGGGCAGATGGCAGAGAGTGCAAACCAGACAGAGTAGTGAAATGCAGACATACTGTATGATAAAGTGATAGAGAGCAGCCCTGTACCAGACAAGAATCTTATGAGGTAGACTAAGAGTAGTATATATAGATAACACATTGTAAAGACCACCCTGTACTGTGTTCTGTAAATGTACAGTCACACTGAACATGTAGCTCTTGTAGCTGTTTTTTTCAGCTCCTCCACTTCATTAGAAAGTTCTTCTATTTTAACACATGCCAGGTCTAATAATGAAGGCTCAGGAATGCTACAGTAATTATGATTCATCGTTACATCCATGGGTATGGGTTCGACAGATACCACTCACAGTACCAGCGTGATCTTTGCCATTCTCGTGAGATTCTATTGTACAAGTGAGGTCTAACAAAATTCATCAAAAACTATCCATACAACCAGCCGGGGTCAGAAATATTCTAAAGCAAAAATCCAACAATCAAAACGGCACTATGGGGGAACTAGAGTGTGTTTCTCTGGGATTTTACATTTATACTGTAACTGGAGAGACAGAGTGTGTGTGTGTGTGTGTGTGAGAGAGAGAGAGAGAGAGTGTGTGTGTGTGTGTGTGTGTGAGAGAGAGAGAGAGAGAGAGAGAGAAAGTGTGTGTGTGTGTGTGAGAGAGAGAGAGAGAGAGAGAGTGAGTGTGTCTAAATAGAGTAAAACTAATGCTGTTTAACTCATGATTTATCGTCTTGGGATGTAAATGTGCTCATATGATTTAATTTAATAATCACCAGAGTTTATCTGTACAATAAAATACACACCACATAGACACACACACGGAGTAAAGCAGAGAGAAGGGGGAGGCACCTGCACAGGAAAGTTTGCACGTACACACACACACACACAGGGTGGATTAAGTGACAGCTACCCGGGGTGACATCCTGCCAGCGGCGGCACTGATCTGAATGCTCAGGATGGTGATAACATTTGCATGATCAGTTTTCTATCACTCTTTTGCGTGCCACATATTTTCATGTCACCGTGTGGGACATTAATCTCCAGCCCTGATTCTAGTTTGTGAACGAGGCAGGGGACTGACTGAAGCTCTCCCACTCAGTTGTACGAGATGGGGAGGGAGCGGATGAGATGGACATCACCTCAGGTCTCCTGCGGGAACCCCGGGGCACGTGCCCCAGTACTGATCTGCTGAGCCCCAGTAACATCTCACATTCAACTTTTAACAAGATCCTCGATTTGGATTCAGTGGATTCATTTAGACTGATAATAATGTGAAGGATCTTTTTATCCACAATCAATTAATCAATCAATCAAATTTATTTATAACGCACATTTAAAACAACTTCCGCTGACCAAAGTGCTGTACACATATAGCACAATGAGTCAGCAGGTACTATACAGGGTATCTACTTAAAATTCATCGCTCACTTTTACAAACCACCAGACAGAAATCCATAGGATAAAATAAATAAATAAAAAGTAATAATAATAGTAATAAATAAAATAAAACTAGCTTAATAAATCAAATGGAATAAAATGCACATGAAAACAGATGTGTTTTAAGCATGGTTTTAAAATGATTCTGGGTGGCTCTCAACTGCAAAGGGAGGCTGTTCCACAGGCTGGGGGCTACTACCGAAAAGGCTCTGCCACCTCTGGTTTTAAGCTTTGTTCTGGGGATGTGCAATAGATGATCATCAGTGCATCGCAACTCTCTGGAAGGGGAGTACGGAACAAGAAGCTCCAACAGATAAGCAGGTGCCAAATTATTTAAGCTTTTAAAAACAAGAAGTAATATTTTAAACTGGATCCTGAAATGTACAGGAAGCCAGTGAAGGAAAGCCAGTATGGGTGTAATATGATCACGTATTATCTTCCCAGTCAAAAGGCAAGCTGCTACATTTTGAAGGGCTTGTAGCCGTTGAAGTTGTGACTGACTAAGACCTATGTATAGCAAGTTACAGTAGTCATGGCGTGACGTGATGAAAGCATGAATTACTGTCTCAAACTGTTCAGGGGGGATATAGTGCTTAACTTTGCTAAGAAGTCGAAGTTGGAAAAAGCTGGACCTTACAACTGAGCTATTCAACTTAAAGGCAGTGTCAAAAATTACCCCAAGATTTCTTGCAGACTGATGAGAAAAAGATTCCAGCAATCCAATAACACTGTCATAACCACTGAGAAGTTTAGACTTTCCAAAAAAGAGTGAGAAAGTTTATCTCCAACCATGTTTGAACATCCTTGAGACAGTTCAACAAGGTCTGAATAGAAGGATGACTATTTGTTAGGACAGACATATAGATTTGAAGATCATCAGCAAAACAGTAAAAGACGATTTTATGCTTCCTGAAAATGGACCCCAATGGAAGCATATACAGTGAGAAGAGATTTGGCCCTAAGATGAAGCCTTGGGGTACCCCACAGCCAAGAGAAGACATTGTGGATGAATACTTCCCTAGATGGACTGAGAAACTTCTGTCTGACACATATGATTGAAACCATTTAAGAACAGAATCTTTAATTCCAACGCATGTCTCGAGGTGTGATAAAAGGATGTTATGGTCTACTGTGTCAAAAGCTGCAGTCAGGTCCAATAAAACCAGAATTGCAGAATCACCAGAGTCAGCAGCTAAAAGCAAATCGTTAAACACTCTTATGAGAGCAGTTTCAGTGCTATGTCGTGCCTTAAAACCAGACTGACATTTATTCAGAGATCCCATTAAAATCAAGGTTTTTTATCTTAAAAAAAGCGAAGAAATTGTTCACAAAGTGCAGGTGAAGGTTCAATAACAGCAGAATCAGAAGGATTAATTAAACTATTCAAAGTATTAAAAAGAACATGTGGTTTTTGACTATTGTTTGACACCACCTCTGAGAAGTAATGTGATTTGGTTATTTTTACTGCTCTCTAATACTCCTGAAGGCTGTTTTTGAAGATGTCCAGTGAGACTTGAAGATTGTCCTTTTTTCACTTTCTCTCAGCTCGCCTGCACAAGCGTCTGAAAGTGCGTGTGGTCTAATTCAGCCATGGTTCAGAGCGTTTAATCCTCATAGGAGCTACTGAGTCCAGAATATTAGAACATGTGGAGTTGAACAGTTCAAGCAGTTCATCCGTGTTGAGATTACTACAATCTGCACTGGTAAAGTGCACAGAGTCGTTTAAAGCAAGAGAGAAACGAACGGCAGTTCATTAAGTTAATGGTGCGCACACGTAGAGCCGGAGCGCGAGGTTTAATGCAGTTGGATGGCAACGTGACAGTAAATGAAACTGCAAAATGGTCCGATATACCCGTGTTGCGTGTTGTATATCTCAATGTCGGACAGAACTAAGCCATATGACAATACAAGATCTAATGTGTGCCCGTTGGGGCATTCACCGATTGACTTAAGTTAAAAGAATTAACAAGACTGAAAAACTCACTGACTAAAGGTTTAGAATCACAGCAGACATGGATGTTAAAATCACCAAGAATAAGAAATCTGTCATAATTCAATGCTATATCTGTTAAAAAGTCAGTAAAGTCCTTAATAAAATCCTTGTTAAATTTTGGTGAACGATAAATCAGAGAACAGGAAATTTAAAATTAACAACAAAGGTCTAAAGCTCGAAGCTGGAGAAGAAGTCTGCAGGTAGTGATTTGCAGTGATAGTCTGATTTAAAGACTGTGGCTAGTCCACCACCACGGCCTGAGGTCCGAGGGGAGTTAAAAAATAAACAATCGGGGGGCAGATGTTCAGCAGATACAGTCAACTCACTTGGTTTCACACACGTCTCCGAGAGCAAAATGAAATCCAACTTACGCGATTTTATGATATTGTTTAGAATGAACGTTTTGTTCGCTATTGATCTAGCGTTTAAAATAGCCAAACGAAGTGTCTGTTCCTTATAAGCCAGTGGAGAGGCCTGCCGTATCGATCGGAGGTTTGCATGTTTCACACCGCCGAGGCGGACCCGATTCCGCCATGGACGACTCAGTTCCTTGGAAAACAAGCACGAGTCGCCAGTCGACAGAATGGGAAACATCTGCTGGATCCAGCGACGCCCCAATGATCAGGAAATCACTGGGACTCCACTTGGGAAAAAGCGATCTGATGTCAAAGCAACACGGTTTAACTCACAATACAAGCTGAGATGCACCTTGTGATCAGGTCGATACACCCCGGCGTGTGGGTCTTGACCATGTATTGGCGTCCAAAAGAAGAATAAGGACTGTTGGATGTTACCATGATGGTAACAAAATAAGATTTATTAATAAAAATGCAGCTATGTCATCAGTTTGAGTGTAAAATCATGTATAAAATAGTTTTAGACCTAAAAATATTGTCCGCATAAATCAAGGTAATTATTAAACGATAAACAGTTTATACTGAATTAGTGTTTCTAATTTTTAAAGATCACCTTACATTTACATTTAGGCATTTGGCAGACGCGCTTATCCAGAGCGACTTACATTTTTTTATCTCGTTACACATCTAAGCAGTTGAGGGTTAAGGGCCTTGCTCAAGGGCCCAACAGTGGCAACTTGGTGGTTGTGAACCTGGGATCTTTCGAACCGTAGGCCAATGCCTTAACCACTGAGCTACCCCTGACCTTTAATACACAACAAATCAGAACTGTATGGAACATTTTGCGATTAGATGGCTGCATTTAAAATCCACAGAACAATGCTCTGGGGCCAAGAAGCTTTACTCACTCTAAGCTTTTCAGCACTCTTTCACATTAAACTAAAGTATCTCAACACGGGTAGACAGAGTGTGCATATCTGTGTGTGTGTGTGTGTGTGTGTGTGTGTGTGTGTGTGTGTGTGTACAGTACATATTAACTGTATTATGAATAAACTATAATTTATTACATAGCATTTCAGTGTTATTGGTTTCACTGATTACACTGGTGTAGATGTGCATTAACTGCTCCCCCCAAAGCCAGACTTTCAGTGGCAAAACCTGAGGTGATGTCCAACAGCCTCATCCCTTCCCTTCTCAAACGTCTCAGTAAGTGACCTTTACAGTTGGTCCCCTGGAACACTCACAAACTAGAACGAGGTTAATTGACCCACACAGTGTCATGAGACGTGCAAACAAGCGATAGAAAACAGATCATTTTAAACTTTTATTTTCTTTTTTCCTCCTCGACAACATGCCTCCCTGGGAAAACACATTTCATTTATTTTTATAGATGTAAGAATTTTAAAAAAGGAAATAATAATAAATTAGAATGGATTTGAGTGAAAATCTTGCTTTAATCACTGAGTTTGCATTGAGGGGTGTATTTAGTATTAAGTGATTTGATCATTTGCATGCAGTGAATTTCAGCTCCAAGTTTAAATGGAATACAATAAGTGTGATGTAGAACAGTCCACATATCACTCACCTCTTTGAGTGGAGCTCGTGATTCTTCTAGTGATGTATCTGTGGTTGATCTCCTCATAGACTGCCTCAGGCTGAGTCTTACGCCTCGTCTTAGAGACAACTGGGAGTGCAGAATAATAATAATAATAACAATAATAATAATAATAATAATAATAACTGGTGTTGTAGAGAAAATAAACTGTGTGAATGTGTGGTACCTCTCCTGAGCACTCTGTTCTGGTAAAACAGTACCACCAGAAGTACTAAGGCCAGGAAGAGCAGCGTTCCCAACACAAAGAGAACCAGTGGAGGGGTGGGTGGAGCTACAGCTGGTGGAGGATTTGGAGCGGCTCTTCCTGAAGTCAAAAACACAGAAGAGGGTCATGATACAAGACTGTAATCATAAATATTTAGATTTAGCAGATTTAAAATGCTGAACAGTAACAAATATTGTTTTGTAACAAATATACATACCTGATGTGGTGGTGGTGGTTGTAGGGGTGGACATGGGGGATATTTCTGTATTTACATAAAGACAACATAATAATATAGCAATAAATATATCAATTTCGTGTCTGAGCTTTCAAGCTAACATCTAAGATTATAAATAAAAGTTATCGAGTCTTAACCCTGTGAGAAAAGTGTAGTGAGTAGAGAGAGAAAGCTGAAAAGTTAGCACACCCCTTTGAGCTGCACAGGTGACTCCAGCATGAGAGCAGTCAGTATGTTTCTTCAGGGAATGATGACAGTCCCACAGGTGAATCTCATCCCCTCGACACTTCACTCTGTTCAGCCAGATAGTCCCTTCACCAGGACCAAAGCTAACATTCCTATCAGCACTCAGCGCCGAGCCACAGCCCAGCTGTCTGCACACCACCTGAGCGTTACTGATGTTCCACTGATCATCACAAACGGAGCCCCACGTAGCGTTATGATACACCTCCAACCTCCCAGAGCAGCTTCCCTTTCCTCCACTCAGCCTGAGAGACCAGTGCTCTACATCACACACATCACACATGAGGAACATCAACGCTGAAGAACAGCTTCTCTCACACACTGAACTACAACATTATGGTTATAGAACCTCATATTACACTTAACATGGTCAGATTTAACAAGAATGTTACATTTCTCTAATTTCTTTAATGAGTAATAATTAAAAAATATCTAACATGATAATTTAAAGTGAATAATAGTAATTAAAGTAAAATAATTTGTAAGTAAAATCATTTATTTTAATGTAATTCTTTTAGAGTTAATTTAAGTCCAACTGGACTTATATAAATGCAACATGGTGTTAAATTAACCCAGACTGTGTCTAGGGAATTCTACTGTGATGTTAACATTAAGGAATGCATTCAAATGTAGACGTATAGCTTTTCCCTATGTTTCCTTACTTGAGCAGTGTTTCTGAGAGGGAAGGGAAAAGCATTTTTGTTGTGTATGTAGAAACTCTTCATCATCTGCAGTAATAAAATACACACATTTCTTAGTGAATTTGCAGATTTCCTCTCAAACCTAGTCATTTCTGTAGACAAAGTGTTAATTGCTGGAGATTTTAATATTCATTTTGAAAACCCAGAAGACCCTCTGAGAACTGCATTTATGTCTATACTGGACTCGGTAGGAGTAAATCAGTGTGTAGTAGGACCCACTCATAAAGCAGGTCACACTTTAGATTTAATAATATTATTCGGATTAAGTATAAGAAATTTATTCACAATACCACTATCTGAAGTTATCTCAGATCACTATCTTGTCTCATTGCAAGTGTGTCACAATAATAATGTACACACAGCGCCGCGCTACCGTATGAAACGTACATTCACATCAACTACCAAACAGAGTTTTATCAGTAATCTCCCAGAGTTCCCAACTTCGATTAGATCACCGTCTGACCCCACAGAACTCGATCAGGCGACTGAATATTTAGAGTCGACATTTCGCTATACCCTAGATAATGTAGCTCCAGTCAAAAGAAAAATTATTAGAGATAAAAAACTTGCTCCCTGGTATAACGATCACACGCGCACTTTAAAACAGACCGCTCGGAAATTAGAACGTAAATGGCGTCAAACTAAATTACTAGTATTTCAAATAGCATGGAAGGAGAGCATCCTGAACTATAGAAAAGCTCTTAGTGTAGCTAGATCAACATATCTCTCCACTCTTATAGAAAATAACAAAAATAATCCTAGATTCTTATTTAATGCTGTAGCCAAATTAACCAGAAATAAGACCACTGCAGAAATCTCCACAACGACATCATGCAATAGTGAGGACTTCGTGAACTTTTTTAATAATAAAATTGTAAATATTAGGCATAAAATTGAGGTTTTGAAACCGAACAATGTAATTGATGCAGATGTTAATCTAGCCATGTCAGACCAGAACCTAGAATACTTTACTCCCCTTGAAGAGAATGAACTAATTTCACTCATCTCTTCTTCAAATTCATCAACCTGTATATTAGATCCTGTACCGACACATTTTCTTAAACAGATAGTACCAGCAATAATAGAACCCCTGTTGAGAATAATTAATTCTTCACTCAGCATTGGATATGTTCCAAAATCTTTTAAATTAGCAGTTATCAAACCAATAATTAAGAAACCTGACCTCGACCCCTGTCAGCTGTCCAGTTACAGACCAATATCAAACCTCCCCTTTATCTCTAAGATCCTGGAAAAGATAGTAGCGGAGCAGCTATGCTCATATATACATAGGAACGGCATACATGAACTGTATCAGTCAGGATTTAGGCCTCATCACAGTACAGAGACGGCGCTCGTTAAAGTAGTAAATGACATTCTATTGGCCTCTGATCAGGGTTGTGTAACTATGCTTGTATTACTTGACCTCAGTGCAGCTTTTGACACTGTTGATCACGCTATTCTTCTTCACAGATTAGAAAATGTAGTGGGAATTAAGGGTACAGCCCTCTCCTGGCTCAGATCCTATCTGACCCATCGTTATCAGTATGTAGACTTAAATGGTGATTATTCTGCATGTTCTCTAGTGGAGTTTGGCGTTCCGCAGGGTTCAGTTTTAGGTCCACTGCTTTTTTCCCTTTACATGCTTCCTCTGGGCAACATAATCCGTAAGCATGGTATTAGTTTTCATTGTTATGCTGATGATACACAGTTATATGTCTCAGCAAAACCTGATGAGAAAAAACAGCTTACTAAAATTGAGCAATGTGTGCAGGACATAAGAAATTGGATGCTAACTAACTTCCTTCTGCTAAATCCGGATAAGACAGAAGTTCTAGTCATAGGACCGCATACAGCTAGGAGTAAAATTTTAGATCATACCGTAACTTTAGATGGCCTTTCTGTTTCAATTAATGCAACAGTGAAAGACCTTGGTGTGATTATTGATTCCAGCCTTTCATTTGAAGCACATGTAGATAATATTACCAGGATAGCATTCTTTCACCTCAGAAATATTGCCAGAATAAGAAACTTATTGTCGCTAAACGACGCAGAAAAACTAGTTCATGCTTTTATCACCTCTAGGTTGGACTATTGTAATGCCTTACTGTCTGGTTGTTCAGCTAGATGCATAAATAAGCTTCAGCTAGTCCAGAATGCAGCAGCGAGAGTCCTCACCAGAACCAGAAGATATGAGCACATCACCCCTATCTTATCTTCACTCCATTGGCTCCCTGTGAAATTTCGCATTGATTTTAAAATACTACTCTTGACATATAAAGCATTAAATGGTCTCGCGCCGCAGTACCTGAGCGAACTGCTAGTGTCTTACGATCCGCCACGCCTACTTCGATCAAAGGATGCAGGCTGCTTGTCAGTACCGCGTATTATGAAAAATACAGCTGGGGGCAGAGCTTTTTCTTACAAAGCCCCAAAGTTATGGAATAGTCTTCCAAATAGTGTTCGGGACTCAGACACAGTCTCAGTGTTTAAGTCCAGGCTAAAAACCTATTTATTTAGCCGAGCATTTTTATAAATAGATTTGCCATAGGTAAAGGAGCAGATCTGGGGGACTCATGGACGTAGAGTATTATGGTGAACTGGTATGTTTGGATGCTGTCCTCCTCACTCTCATTGATCACTCAGGTTTGCTGACGGTGAGGGTGTGA
Organism: Clarias gariepinus; assembly: GCF_024256425.1. Classification (NCBI taxonomy): domain Eukaryota; kingdom Metazoa; phylum Chordata; class Actinopteri; order Siluriformes; family Clariidae; genus Clarias; species Clarias gariepinus. The sequence goes on along the minus strand of NC_071111.1, from coordinate 1,725,113 downwards.
CTGTGACCATACCTAACCGCCATCTCTCCTCTTCTTCTCTTTCCCCCCCTCTTTCTTTTTCCTCTCTCCTCCTGTCCCCCCCTTTCACTCTTTCTCTCTCTCTGTCGAGCTACACATGTCGTTCCTGAGCTGCCAGTGATCCAGACTCCCTCTGCCCTCCGGACCTGTCTGACCCATCCTGGTCCCCCGCTTCTGGCTGAAGATCTCGTCACATGGATGCCCCGTGTGTCTCTCTGGGATGCGTCTGGTGTCTGGGAATGATTCTCTCTACCTAGAAAATGGTTCTGGCCTTGACTGGTGTTGGCAACTGTTTCTCTGGGGACTTGACAGTTCGATAGTTCATGACTGGAACTTCTTACAAGTCTACCTGGGTCTTCAATAACTACCTGGACTCCATATTAACATCAATTAACAACAGCTATTATAGCTGAACTGCCTCCCACCCTACACACTGTATAAATGCAGATCATTTACTGCTTTTTGCTTCACCCAAATGAGGATGGGTTCCCTGTTGAGTCTGGTTCCTCTCAAGGTTTCTTCCTCTTACCATCTCAGGGAGTTTTTCCTTGCCACTGTCGCCCTCGGCTTGCTCACCAGGGACAAACTGACCATTTTGATTCATACAAATTCACATTCCATACAAACCTAAATAATTCTTTTGACTATGTAAAGCTGCTTTGCGGCAATGAAAATTGCTAAAAGCGCTATACAAATAAAATTGAATTGAATCGAATTGAATTAATGAAAAGTTACACAAGCAGGATTTCATTTCATTTACCTCATAGATCTGATCTGTTCATCAGCAGTGTTGGGTGTAACTTGGAGTACTTTCTTGATGTAATGAGTAATCTAACGTGTTAGATCGCCATTTAAATTCTCAGATTCTTAGATTTTCAGTGCTTTACTGGTATAGGACAGGAAGAGCTTTATAAACTTGTCACCCTTAGCTAAATCAACAACGTGCCTGTTAGACCCAATAACAAACAGATTTTTAAAAGAAGTGATGTTTACGGTTGGAGAGCCACTTCTAAACATTATTAATTCTTCATTATGTCTAGGTCATGTCCCTAAACCTTTCAAGTGGGCAGTTATTAATCCCGCTTCTTAAAAAATCTAATTTGAACGCAAATGAAATAAAAAATTACAGACCGATTTTAAACCTTCCATTCATATCAAAAATATTAGAAAAAGTAGTATCATCTCAAATATGCACATTCTTGCAGGAAAACAACATCCTAGAAGAATTTCAGTCAGGTTTCAGGCCCCATCATAGTACAGAAACTGCACTAGTTAAGATTGTGAACGACTAGTTTTTAGCTTCAGACCAAGGCTGCATCTTAATACTAGTCTTACTTGATCTTAGTGCTGCATTCGACACCATAGATCATAATATTCTCATAGATCGCCTACTAAATCACATAGGTATTCAGGAACAGGCATTAAAATGGTTTAGATCATACCTGTCTGATCGATACCATTTTGTAGATCTAAACAGAGTACCGTCTGTAATGACAGTGAAATATGGGGTCCCACAAGGGTCAGTTTTAGGAGCTCTGCTGTTCTCAATATACTGTACATGCTTCCCTTGGGAAACATCATTAGAAGGCATGGGATTAGTTTCCATTGTTATGCTGATGATACCCAATTATGGAAGTATAATAGTGCCAAAATTCCTCAAAGCAAAATAGCAGGTTGAATTACATGAACTGAAAAAAAAACGTGTTGCAATAAATATGTTTGAATTTTTCTGCATTGCAATTTGATCTGAATTGAAAAAAAAATCCTTAGAGCATTTACAATGTTTGAAATTTTTGCCACTGCAATTTATTGTGGTTGTATATTTCAAGTGAAAATGTAATCCAAGCATTTAAAATTCAATGCAAAAATATTCAAGTTACTAAATTGCAGTTCAAAAATATTTTCAAGTGTTAAAAATACAATCTTCATTATTTTTCAATCTTACAAATTCAGGTCGACAAAATTCAGGTAACAAAATTGAAGTAATAAAATTCAGGTAATAAAATTCAGGTAATAAAATTCAGGTCACAAAATTCAAGTCGCTAAAATGCAGGTCTTTACATCCGGAATATCACAGGAAGAGCAGTGGAGAGCCGATTGCTGCTGTCCGTGCCGCAGTGTACTTTAAAGTGTGCTTCCTGCTCCCTGTGCAGTCTACTTCTCACAAACTACTTACCGATCGGAACGCAACCCTCTTAACTAACAGGCCGGGTTGCCAGTTGCACAATAAAGGGTGTAATGTGTTAAAATTACTCCTCTGCCGTAAACGCTATATTTAAAGCAAAGCCGGCGCTCTTTCATTCACACGCGCGAGCGATGGGTTTCCCGCCCCTGAGCTCGGTGATGTTACAGTCTGTGGAAAAATTCTGTAATCAAATTCAAATTCAAATTTTATTTGTCACATACACAATCATGATTGTGATGGATGAGTAAGATTCCAGAGCGTCTCGTTATCTTGGTCTTCGGGCAGTTAGTTATGTCTCCAGACACGGCCTTGAAATGCAGTAGCTGGAAAGAAAAGGGGCAGCCGAAAAGAAAATCATATTTCCAGGTTTCGGTCAGTATCTGCCAATTTCACAGATATTTAATGTCCATCACTGGTCTCCAGGTCTGTCCAAATCACTTTGCATAGCTGCTAGTCTCACCAAGATGTTATCCAATTTGCGGTCCAAAACCACAGTCTGATTACTGACAGCTCTCGTCACCACTATTTCCCAGCCAGCCAGTCTCTTGGGGTTGAGACTGACTGCTTTTAAGATTTTTCGATATCCAAGTATCCCACCTAATCCAATCAGCAGAATCCCTGTTATCAAAGTTCCGAATAGGTAGATATCTTCAACGTCCTCCAGAGACAGTGCGGCCAGGCACACAATGTGCCACTTCTCCCAACCGTCCATCGTGTATCCAGCAGCAAACGTCCCAGCAGGACAAGTAGGTTCCCCAGAACCCACACTTCTCGTCGAGAAGATCGTGTCAATTGCATTCAGAGACCACTTGATCAAATCCATATTTCTTTTTATTTTCAAGAGCAAGGCGAGGAGAGTCTCTGAATAGTATTCACAAGCACAGCTTGTGTACAGCAGCAGAAACAAATTTAGGAAGCAGTGAAACAGCGCGTGACACCAGAGTAACTGCAGAAGTCTGACTCTGTGCAAATAAACTGATAGGGACAATTCAAGACAAAAAATAAAGACAGATATATACGATAGATAGATAGATAGATAGATAGATAGATAGATAGATAGATAGATAGATAGATACTTTATTGATCCCGAAGGAAATTCCAGATATCCAACAGCAATAGAGACGGTAACAGTAAGACAGGTTATAGACTCCACACTGTATATCTTACAGTCAGTATACAGTCAGTACACACAGGGTGATGTGGGAACTGACCAGAGTTACTAGTGCAATGATGGACAAAAACTACAAGATATATAAAAAGGATATAAATATAATAAATATAAATTACAATAAAAATAGAAATGGGATTAATTGCAGTGCAGCCAGTGGTGTACAATGTTATATGTGACAAAGTCACAGTCCGACAGGTATTAATGAGGCGCCGTATAGGGCTTAAATCAAACTATACTACTAACTGTTCAAATAACTACATGAGGACTTATGACTTCATACTTAATATTAAACTGAAACAGAAATGTTGTAATTGCGTTGCATAAAATAATTTATATAATTTATTTATATTATATTTTAATCAGACTGACATTAAACCGTACTATCCACACTTTACGTTTTTCTTAATTACAAAGTTTTTGTGTTTACCTTTATTTATAAGCAATATAAATTTAACAAAGTCTAAACAGCATGTATGTTGATGATGCTGCTGAGGAAATGAATCCCCTCTTGTTACTGAATGTGACTGTAACATCACCGAGCTCAGGGGCGGGAAACCCATCGCTCGCGCGTGTGAATGAAACAGCGCTGGCTTTGCTTTGAATATAGCGTTTACGGCAGAGGAATAATTTTAACACATTACACCCTTTATTGTGCAACTGGCAACCCGGCCTGTTAGTTAAGAGTGCTGCGTTCCGATCGGTAAGTAGTTTCTGAGAAGTAGACTGCACAGGGAGCAGGAAGCACACTTTAAAGTACACTGCGGCACGGACAGCAGCAATCGGCTCTCCACTGCTCTTCCTGTGATATCCCGGATGTAAAGACCTGCATTTTAGCGACTTGAATTCAGTGTTGCCAACTTAGCGACTTTGTCGCTATATTTAGCGACTTTTCAAATCCCTCTAGCGACAATTTTTTTTTAAGCGACTAGCGACAAATCTGGCGACTTTTTCTTGTGTTACTGGAGACTTTTGGAGACTCTGATGTGTCTGTACTGACTCTTCTCAACTTGCCACAGCAGCTGCCGCCGCCGGCCCCTCCCCCGTCCCAAAGCACTCACAGACAGGCCTGTCCTCTCGCTAGAATAACCGAGTGTGTCCAGGACATAAAAGATTGGATGACCAATAACTTTCTTTTACTAAATTCAGATAAGACAAAGATATTACTCATTAGCCCAAAAACCAGCACACAACAGCTTTCACAATTCAGCCTGCGTTTAGAAGGATGTACTGTTACTACTAGCTCAACAGTAAAAGACCTGGGCGTAATATTAGACAGTATCTGTCTTTTGAAAATCATATTTCCAATATCACAAAAACAGCCTTTTTCCATCTTAGAAATATTGCCAAACTTAGGAGCATCTTATCCGTATCTGATGCAGAAAAGCTAGTTCATGCATTCATGACCTCCAGACTGGACTATTGTAATGCATTACTAGGTGGTTGTCCTGCATCCTCAAAAAAACAAGCTACAGTTAGTTCAAAATGCAGCCGCCAGGGTTCTCACCAGATCCAGAAAATATGATCATATAACACCTACATTATCATCCCTGCACTGGCTACCTGTTCAGTTTAGAATTAATTACAAAATAGTATTACTTACATACAAGGCTTAAAATGGTTTAGCTCCCACATACCTAACCAGTCTTCTGATACGCTACAATCCATCACGTTCCTTAAGATCACAAAACTCCGGACTTTTGTTAATTCTCAGAATTTTTAAATCTACAAAAGGGGGCAAGGCATTTTCATATTTAGCTCAAAAGCTTTGGAATAGCCTTCCAGACAGTGTTCGGGGAGCAGACACGGTTTCCCAATTAAAAAGTAGACTCAAGACGCACCTCTTTAATCTGGCATACGCGTTACTCATCCCATAACCTCATACTCCAGTACACCTATCCAGAACGGCAACTACGCTAATTCTCTCCATCTTTTCTGTATTTTTCTATCCATCCCGAGGCATCTGGAGATTGTGCCAGCTTCAGTAGACAAAGGCCAACCCTGTGAGGATCCTGAGGCATCCAGAGAAGGACCAGCTCCAGCTGGATTCTGCTCTATGATGGCTGGAGCTACACATCCTGCTCCTGTGCTTCCAGTGACCCAGACCCCATCTGCCCTCTGCACCTACTGACTTCCTGTGCTGAACTAGACTTCATGTTAATCTACACAACTTCTGTTATATTGAACTTTCACCTGCACAACACACATGATGTTATTTCTATCTGTTATCACCCAGATGAGGATGGGTTCCCTGATTGAGTCTGGTTCCTCTCAAGGTGTCTTCCTATTGCCATCTCAGGGAGTTTTTCCTTGCCACCGTCGCCGTCACCCTTGGCTTGCTCATCAGAGACATTTCATTCATCATTCATTCATCTCATTATTATCTAGACACATTTTTCTCACACATACACACTTCCAAATATTTTCTTTTCTAAAAAAAAAAAAAAAATTCTTTAATTTTTTGTGAAGCTGCTTTGAGACAATGACCATTGTTAAAAGCGCTATATAAATAAAATTGAATTGAATTGAATTAATCACAGTGTCAAAACTCGCAGTGATCATGATGAACCCTACTTATCGCCACTGCGCGAAACCGCGTAGGAGAGATAGAGCTATTAGTAGGTAACAGATTATAATATAATAATAATTACAATATTATAATAATTATAATAAGAAGAATTATTATTATAAAGGTCTTGACTAAAACAACATTTATAAGGAATCACAAAAAAGTTTTCATTTTTCTGCAGTGGAAAAGTACTCTGTAACACTGTAATGTAACTGATTACTTTTTAATGACAGTAATATTGTAATGTAATTAGATACTTTAAAACGTAATGTCCCCCAACACTGTTCAACAGTTGCAGACTGTTGAGGTGGGCCTGGGTTTTAAATATGTGTCCTGCCAATCAGTAGTCCAATGTCTTACCCACTGATCTACCCCAGTCTGCGACAAGTCCAGAGCAGACTTTGCTCAGACTTTTTTACATTATTATTATTATTATTATTATTATTATTTAAAACACTATTCACAGTGAAACAGCAGTTTATGGAACTGAACCAGAGACGACTGACTCCACCCACCTGTGCAGATAATATGAGCCACCTCCTCCTGATTATCACATCTGTTCTGTCCCCAGGGTGAAGATGGACACTGCCACAGATTAGAGTCGTGTTTCCTACACTTTAGTTTATCCAGCCAGTTAGGAGCAGATTTGACTCTTGCTTCAGTAGTTGACAGACTGTCACATCTTCCACAGTTCAGCTCTCGACACACCATGTTTACTGTCTTATCATCCATCTGATTGTGACACACATTACCCCAGGTTCCATTGTAGAACACTTCCAGATTCCCCTTACAGCCCTCTGTGAGTCGCATCTCTTTAAACTCTGGGAGAAGAGCAACTATACATTTATACATATTTATCATATTTCTCTGGTCTAATCTCAATTATCACACTGTGCCTGATCACACAAATTTATTTCAACCTCCTAACAGTCAGGGTGGGTAATATTCATCTGCAAACCTTGTACTTATTTTGTTTGTCAATTGTTCAACAATTGGTGTATCAGATTACCATGTCCTATCTACAAACCTAAGCCCCCAATCCCTTCAATTAACTAGTTGCTATTTAGATAGAAACAGACCCTTCTAGGCTAGCCAAGCTGCTGCACTCATATGATGCCCCAACTCTATATTGTATATCTTTATACTCCAGCACTGCATCACTGCAGCTGCAGCTCTGCACCTACTGGTGGCTGGCATGCAGTTGTAATTTACAAAAGATTGTTCAATACAGAATAGCATTATTTAAAAAAAAAAAAGTTAGTTAAATGGCATGGTTTCTTCTGACTGGGAACCAGAAATTTATCAAAACTCTGTAAGAAAATAAATCAAAATGAATCACACTGCACTTAGAGGTCATCCAGTGTTCTATGAATAACAAGTCTTTTCATTTACCTTATTTAAAGGATATTGGATGCTTTTTCACCCCCAAGTTAAAAATATAGACACATGAAGATAATGGTGTAAAATAAAGCACACTGTACCTGAGCACATGACTCCTACGTCCTCCTGGTGTCCACATTCCCCCTCTTCACACAGCTGAGATCTGCAGTTCCACAGGGACGTCTCGTTCCCCTCACACTCCACCTCATTCAGCCATATGGACCCAGTTCCAGGACCAAACCAGGCTGGTATGTGGTTACTGAGGGCCACTCCACACTGCAGCTGTCTGCACACCACCTGCGCATCCTCAATATCCCACGAGTCATCACACACTGTCCCCCACAAGCCACTGTGGAAAACCTCCAGTCTTCCTGCACAGTCTCCCCCAGAACCAACCAGCCTGATGGACCGAGGGTCTGAAATATGAAATTAACATAACTTTTTAATATATTTGATGAGCCTGTATATCTAATAAGGATGTTTTAAAAGAGCATATTGCTGTTGTTAATAGTTGCTTATGTGTAAGTGTTGTGCTGTGCACCTGAGCAGGTGATGTACAGCTGTTCCCCGGAGCTGCAGTTGACAGGTTGTGCACTGCTGCAGTTCCCCAGATGAGCTTCACTCCCAGAGCAGCTGAAACCCGTTACACACATGTGTTTGTGTTCAGTGGTGAATAGAGAGGAGCGGTAGTTCAGCACAGAGCCACAGTCCAGCTGTCTGCAGAGCACAGACGCCTCAGACAGACTCCACGAGTCCAGGAGAACTCTCCTCCAGTCCTGCCTGAAATAAATCTCCACCTCCCCCTGACACTCGCTCCCTCCAGACAACCGCACCCGCCCCTCATGAAACGCCATGGATGATCCTGAAGCAGAAGAACATCATTTAAATATTCTAATGAACACTGAGTTTATTCACTAACGTGATGTAGGTGAGGTTAATATCTCACCATTACAGATGACTCCAGCATCGTGTTTATGAGAGCATGCAGCTCGACTCCATGATGAGATGCCACATTGTGATAGGTGTGTCTCATTCCCCTGACAATCAAACACATCAGCCCAGATGTGGCCACTCCCCTCCGCAAACCAGTCCACCCCCACCACAGCCACAGCACTCCCACAATCCAGCTGTGCACAGAGAACATCTGCAGCTCTTATATCCCAGCTTACAGCACAAACTGTGCCCCAGTCACTGAGGTACTGGAGCTCCACTCGACCAGAGCAGGAGTCAGAACCGTTCACCAGCCGCGCCTCAGTGTGACCTAAACAAACAGCCAAATACTCAGTAAAAGAGGAACATTGACCAAGACATCATAATTTTTGACAGGTATGTGTTCTTTATTTAAACAGTTAAATCACGATACTTAACCAGAACATATTAATCCCACATCGTTGTCATGGGAGCAGTGTGAGTGTTTGAGTGAAGATGATGTTGGACAAAAGGCAATCTCAGATTCTGTTCCTCTACACTGAAGCTCCTCTGTCCACACATGACCCTCCCCTCGGCCAAAAGCAGCTGATCCCAGCACCTTCACAGGAATCCCACAGTCCAGCTCTCGACACACAACCTCTGCATCCTGCTGGTCAAAGTCAGCATCACACACTGTGGACCAGGAACCTCCATGATACACCTCCACTCTTCCAGAACACCGGTGAGGACCAGCAGACAGTCTTGGCTTTTTCTCTGTTTTTTATTTAATTTTGTAAACACCGTGCACATTTTCAACAAGATTAAATATCAAAAAAAGTTGTAATGTTTTTTAAACAGATCTAAAGTGCACATAAAATGCAATAAAAAAAAAATATTTTTTTTTAATCAAGAATGTAACAAATGGAATGTAACAAATGACATAACAGTAATTTGTTGCATAGGATCCATTTGAACAACACCTGATTGCCCAAGTATGTGCTCCTAAAAGTTTTTTTTTTTTCCCAAAATTCATTCATTCTGTTATTCTCTACCTCTTGTGCTGTATAGGGTCACTTGGGCTCTTGAAGTAACTGTAATGTGCGAAGTATCGTAATGTGTTTCATTACAATATTCCATATAGCTTTGTAAAGCATGATTTTGGCAAATCAAACTAATCCAATAATATTTTATTTCACAGAACATACGTATCATGGACATTAAATGACACAATCCTGTACAGAAGTTTACCTGAGCAGATGACTCCTGCATCAATAATATGATCACACACATGTCCCCCTTTTGAGCTACAGTTGTTCAGTGTTGACTCAGATCCCCTACAGTACAAATCATATATCCAGATTGGTCCTGATCCTTTTCCAAACTCAGCCCAGTACCGGAGGGCTATTGGCTCCCCACAGTGCAGCTCTCTACACACTACTGCAGCATCTTTCATATCCCAGGCAGAAGCACACACTGTTCCCCACTGTCCATCATGAAAAACCTCCACTCTCCCAGCACAACGACTTCCACCATTCACCAACCTCACACCATCTTAGAGAGTGAGAGAATAAAGTTAGTTGGAAAAAAGGATCAGGTTCGCTGAATCACTATATAAAATAATTAACATAAATACACTTATTTTTCCAGACAAAAAAAAGACATAACATTTTAATTTTTCTTTCTTTCTTTCTTTCTTTCTTTCTCTTTTTCTTTCTTCTGCTTTCTCCCTAATATCTGTGACATATTGCTTAGAACTGCAGCACAGTACTCTGGTATGTTGTCTGTCACAATTTAATCAATGACAGGAAATCAACTTTGATGTAATTTATGACTATGTTTATGATTGACAGCACAAAATTGTCACATTATCATCTTACCTGTCAGTATAACTGTCTTCTGATCAGCTGTAATGGTGTCACCATAAATTGTAGGTTCCTTCTCTACTTTAAAACACAAATACTTGTATTGGTAAATTCATAATTACCATTCAAAGTTACAAAAATAGTGTTTTGAATGTCACAATAATTGGGCCCCAATTGTCAAAGTGGTAAAGTGTTTTCCCAATCATCTGGAAATTCTGGATGATGCTGTAGCCTCCCACAAGCAGGGGCCTGGAGAAACCTGATTGGCTGAGCTATTTCACAGGGGAGGGATGGGTGGCACTCTGTGTCAATCACAGGCGTCTGTGAGCTCACGCAAACAGAAGAAGCAGATAGTGTTGTCCTCTGTGTGAATTAAGCTGCTTCCAACAATATATAAATCAAAAAGATGAGGTTGGCTGGCGCCACATGGCTTGGAGGAAACATCTCGGGTTACTTTGCTACTGAAGGTTATAAATAGGCATAAACCGGAAACATCCTCAGGTCAATTTTGGCTGAAAGGACGTCCAGTCAGGCATACAGTGCGGAATTGGAGCGCAGCATCTCGTTTTTCACTTTTTCACGGAACAGGGTTACAGTTAAGTAACTCGAGATGTTCCCTTTCAAAAGCTACACTCGATGCTGCGTGAAAACGCTATGGGAACGAGAATACCAACGCCGCCGCACTGCAAGTGTCTGGACTCCCAGGGTTGTGTAGTGTGCGCACAGTGCCCCAAGGAGTCTCAGACGTAATTCTGGGATACTAGCATTGCATAGAGATCCTATCCTCCCAACTATAAAATCTGTCAAATGTATGCGGAGAGGACCAACCTGCGGCATCACACTCTTGCTGCAAGGGACGCCTCTTGCAGAGGAATAAATGAGGCTAGCCCCCTGGTCGCTGATAAGCAGCTGGTGTTATCCAGGTATTTTACTGACCTATAAGCAAAATACAACATGTATTCACCTGTTTTATACAAATTACTGTTTTACCTTTGACTAGTTTTGGAAGAATAAATTGTATTTTTAAAGTCTTGTGTGTGTGTTTTAATTGTTGGGGGATTTTTGGGTATTTAAAAAAACAGTTACTTAAACCAACTAATTCAATAGGCAAAAAATGGGAGACAACATTGTTTTAAATAGACAAAGAGTTCTGCTAATAACAATGCATTTTATTATTGATTATATTACTGGTCATAGAAACAAATGAAAACAACAGTTAAACACTTGATCATATGTCACTTTTGCTCTTGCTCTTTTACTTTTGCTTGGCTACCACAAGTTTGTTTACGCTCTTTCACACCGGTTATCTCCGTTTCTATACACCATGTCGGTTGTGTCTCTGCCCCTGTGTGCAGGTGAGGAGACATTGGAGCTGCACTAGGTGGACTTGGAGCTGGAGGCCGTGGAGAAGCTGACCTACAGATGAAGCTGGCCCGGCTACAGCAGCGTAAAGCCACGCTGGAATCGTCGCAGACCGACGCTCACCTGTCCCAGTTAAATTCTCGGCGTGAGAATTCTCCTACAACCTCTACCCTGCGTGTTTCTCTGCCCAGGTCCAACGCACCGAGGACGCGGCCTGCCCAGCTTTCCTTCACCCCGGCGCCGGGATACCATGAGGCCTGGATACTGCAGCAGCGGAAGATGCGCGCCAAGCCCCTGGCGAGGACCTCTCCTCCCCCGCCACCACCTGTCTTCGCGGGACGGCACACGATGCGCTGGTCATCGGAGACTCCATCGTCCGGCACGTGCATGCTGCCACGGCTAAAGGTAAGGCGTACACTCGCTGTTTACCTGGTGCACGTGTTTTTGATGTTGCTGCACAGGGGCCTGCGGCCCTGAAGAAGAACATTCCATCTGTGGTTTTTCATGCTGGTATGAACGACACCAGGCTGAGGCAGACAGAGATCCTAAAGAAGGACTTCAGGAGCCTGGTCGAGAAGGTCCGCAGCACATCACCCACGACAAAGATCGTCGTATCTGGACCACTTCCCACATTTCAGCGAGGAATCGAGAGGCTCAGTAGATTATTTGCCTTTAATGAATGGTTACAATCTTGGTGTCAACAACAGAGATTACCCTTTGTTGATAACTGGAATGTTTTCTGGGAGCGTCCTAGGCTCTACCACACAGATGGCCTGCACCCTAGCAGAGCTGGAGCAGCGGTCCTTTCAGACAACATCTCCAGGACATTATGAACCATCTGACTGGCGGTAAGTCATACCTTAGATTCTTTAGATATCAGCCACAATACAACTCACCATACTAATAGACGCACACACATAGCTTGTCCTATAGAAACTGTCTGTTCCCCGAATAGTGAGAAAAAAGAATGAATTCGTTAAATCCAGCCGAAACAATCTTGTAACCATTACACCGGAAAAAGGCCAAATAAGTAATCGAAATCTACCTCTAAAGTTTGGACTTCTCAACATTAGATCCCTTGCGCCTAAAGCACTTATTGTTAATGAAATGATCTCGGATTATTGCCTTGATGCACTCTGCACCGAAACCTGGCTTAGACCAAATGAATATATTGGTCTGAATGAGTCTACTCCTTTAGGATATTTTTATAAGCACAAGCCCCGTCTAACTGGTCGCGGTGGTAAGGCCCAGGTTTAACTCATTTGAAGTGCTCATCATTAATGTTGCACTTAATGAAATACATAATAAACCCGCGCTATATTTTACAATGGCCACCGTGTACAGACCCCCGGGGTCATATGTCGATTTTCTTAAAGAATTTGGACATCTGCTATCAGACCTACTGGTTAACTCTGACAAAGTGTTGATAGTAGGAGACTAACATCCATGTAGATGATGCTAATGACACTTTAGCCCTCGCATTTATGGACTTACTAAATTCCTTTGGGGTTAAACAAAATATAAATGGATCAACTCACCGCTGTAATCATACGCTAGATTTAATTATATCTCATGGTATAGATGTCTCTAATATAGAGATTTCACCTCAAAGTGATGATATCACAGATCATCACCTCCTGATATATACTCTACCCGTAGAACAGATTAGCTGTGTCTCCCCACGTTATTGATTTTTTAGAAATATGAATCCGACTACTAAAGACAGATTCACGAGTAATCTGCCGGATCTATCCCAATTACTTATTAGACCCCTAAATGCAGACGATCTAGATGAAGTGACTAGCAGCATGGGTACTATTTTTACCAGTACATTAGACACTGTTGCTCCTATGAGATTAAAAAAAGTCAGAGATAAAACACTTGCTCCTTGGTACAATAGTCATACTCGCGCCCTAAAGAGAGCAACCCGTAACCTCGAGCGAAAATGGAGAAAACCTAAATTAGAAGTTTTTTGAATTGCGTTTAAAGACAGTATGTGCAGCTATAGACAGGCTCTAAAAACTGCTAGGACAGAGCATCTTAGCCAACTGATAGCAAGAAACCAAAACAATCCTACATTCTTATTTAGTACAGTGGCTCGCCTAACAAAACCTAAGATGCCTGCAGAGAGTACTCCACAACATTTTAGTAGTGAAGATTTTATGGACTTCTTTAATTAAAAAATCGATAGCATAAGGAAGTTCAACCTCTAATAGCATCTCATGATCTAGTTCAGCCTAAGGTTTTACATTAATTTTTGTCAGTGCTTTACAGATGTAGGACAGGAAGAGCTTTATAAACTTGTCACCTCAGCTAATTTAACAACGTGCCTGTTAGACCCAATCCCAACCAGATTTTTGAAAGAAGTGATGCATACGGTTAGAAAGCCACTTTTAAACAGTATTAATTCTTCATTATATCTAGGTCACGTCCCTAAACCTTTCAAGTGGGCAGTTATTAAGCTGCTTCTTAAAAAATCTAATTTGGACGCAAATGAAATAACAAATTATAGACCGATTTTAAACCTCCATTTTATATCAAAAATATTAGAAAAAGTAGTATCAGCTCAAATATGCACATTCTTGCAGGAAAACAACATCCTTGAAGAATTTCAGTCAGGTTTCAGGCCCCATCATAGTACAGAAACTGCACTAGTTAAGATTGCAAACGACTTGTTTTTAGCTTCGGACCAAGGCTGCATCTTAATACTAGTCTTGCTTGATTTTAATGCTGCATTCGACACTATAGATCATAATATTCTCATAGATCGCTTACAAAATCACATAGGTATTCAGGGACAGGCATTAAAATGGTTTCGATCATACCTGTCTGATCGATACCATTTTGTAGATCTAAATGGAGAACTGTCTGGTGTAACACCAGTGAAATATGGAGTTCCACAAGGGTCAGTTTTAGGACCTCTGCTGTTCTCAATATACATGCTTCCCTTGGGTAACATCATTAGAAGACATGGGATTAGTTTTCATTGTTATGCTGATGATACCCAATTATATATCTCAACAAAACCAGACGAAATACCTAAGTTGTCTAGATTAACCGAGTGTGTCCAGGACATAAAAGATTGGATGACCAATAACTTTCTTTTACTAAACTCAGACAAGACAGAGATATTACTTATTGGCCCAAAAAACAGCAGACAACAGCTTTCACAATTCAGCCTGCGTTTAGAAGGAAGTACTGTTACTACCAGCTCAACAGTTCAATTCAATTCAATTCAATTATATTTGTATAGCGCTTTTAACAATTTTTCATTGCCGCAAAGCAGCTTTACACAGACAAAAGAATTATTTAAGTTTGTATGAAATGTGAATTTGTATGAATCAAAATGGTCAGTTTGTCCCTGACTCAACAGGGAACCCATCCTCATTTGGGTGAAACAGAAAGCAGTAAGTGATCTGCATTTATACAGTGTGTAGGGTGGGAGGCAGTTCAGCTATAATAGCTGATGTTAATTGATGTTAATATGGAGTCCAGGTGGTTATTGAAGACCCAGGTAGACTTGTAAGAAGTTCCAGTCATAAACTATCAAACTGTCAAGTCCCCAGAGAAACATTTGCCAACACCAGTCAAGGCCAGAACCATTTTCTAGGTAGAGAGAATCATTCCCAGACACCAGACGCATCCCAGAGAGACACACGGGGCATCCATGTGACGAGATCTTTAGCCAGAAGCGGGGCACCAGGATGGGTCAGACAGGTCCGGAGGGCAGAGGGAGTCTGGATCACTGGCAGCTCAGGAACGACATGTGTAGCTCGACAGAGAGAAAGAGAGAGTAAAACGGGGAGACAGGAGGAAAGAGGAAAGAGAAAGAGGGGGGGAAAGAGAAGAAGAAGAGAGATGGCAGTTAGGTATGGTCACAGTCACACAATGCATAATGTGAATGTATATTAACTGTAGAGTGCAAGCAGAGACTCCGGCAGGACTAACTATGACAGCATAACTAAAAGGGAGAGCCAGAAGGAAACACAAACATGAGGGCTTCCTGACATGTAAAGCAAACAATCACCTCACCGTCAGCAAACCTGAGTGATCAATGAGAGTGAGGAAGACAGCATCCAAACATACCAGTTCACCATAATACTCTACGTCCATGAGTCCCCCAGATCTGCTCCTTTACCTATGGCAAATCTATTTATAAAAATGCTTGGCTAAATAAATAGGTTTTTAGCCTGGACTTAAACACTGAGACTGTGTCTGAGTCCCGAAACACTATTTGGAAGACTATTCCATAACTTTGGGGCTTTGTAAGAAAAAGCTCTGCCCCCTGCTGTATTTTTCATAATACGCGGTACTGACAAGCAGCCTGCATCCTTTGATCGAAGTAGGCGTGGCGGATCGTAAGACACTAGCAGTTCGCTCAGGTACTGTGGCGCGAGACCATTTAATGCTTTATACGTCAAGAGTAGTATTTTAAAATCAATGCGAAATTTCACAGGGAGCCAATGGAGTGAAGATAAGATAGGGGTGATGTGCTCATATCTTCTGGTTCTAGTGAGGACTCTCGCTGCTGCATTCTGGACTAGCTGAAGCTTATTTATGCATCTAGCTGAACAACCAAACAGTAAGGCATTACAATAGTCCAACCTAGAGGTGATAAAAGCATGAACTAGTTTTTCTGCATCGTTTAGCAACAATAAATTTCTTATCCTGGCAATATTTCTAAGGTGAAAGAATGCTATCCTGGTAATATTATCTACATGTGCTTCAAATGAAAGGCTGAAATCAATAATCAACAGTAAAAGACCTACTGTGCATTGTCCCTGATCAAATAAATAAAATAAAACAAATAAAACAAAAACCTGGTCGTAATATTAGACAATAACTTGTCCTTTGAAAATCATATTTCCAATATCACAAAAACAGCCTTTTTCCATCTTAGAAAACTTAGGAGTATCCTATCCGTATCTGATGCAGAAAAGCTAGTTCATGCATTCATGACCTCCAGACTGGACTATTGTAATGCATTACTAGGTGGTTGTCCTGCATCCTCTATAAACAAGCTTCAGTTAGTCCAAAATGCAGCCGCCAGGGTTCTCACTTGATCCAGAAAATATGATCATATAACCCCAATATTATCATCCCTGCACTGGCTACCTGTTCAGTTTAGAATCAATTACAAAATAGTATTACTTACATACAAGGCTTTAAATGGTTTAGCTCCCACATACCTAACCAGTCTTCTGATACGCTATAATCCACCATGCTCCTTAAGATCACAAAACTCCGGACTTCTGGTAATTCCCAGATTTTCAAAATCTACAAAAGGGGGTAGGGCTTTTTCACATTTAGCTCCAAAACTTTGGAATAGCCTTCCAGACAGTGTTCGGAACTCACAGTTTCCCAGTTTAAAAGTAGACTCAAGACGCATCTCTTTAATCTGGCGTAACTCATCCCATAACCTCATACTTCAGTACATCTATCCTGAATGGCAACTACGCTAATTCTCTTCATCTGTTCTGTACTTTTCTACCCATCCCGAGGCATCTGGAGATTGTACCAGCTTCAGTAGACAAAGGCCAACCCTGCGAGGATCCTGAGGCATCCAGAGAAGGACCAACTCCAGCTGAATTCTGCCTTATTATGGTTGGAGCTACACATCCTGCTCCTCTGCTCCCAGTGATCCAGATCCCATCTGCCCTCTGCACCTACTGACTCATCCCTATGTTGAACTGGACTTCATGTTAATTTAAAGATATTCTGTTATATTGTACTGTACTTTCAGCTGCATAACACACATGGTGTTATATCATCTCTATCTGTTATCACCCAGATGAGGATGGGTTCCCTGTTGAGTCTGGTCCCTCTCAAGGTTTCTTCCTATTGCCATCTCAGGGAGTTTTTCCTTGCCACTGTCACCCTTGGCTTGCTCATCAGAGACATTTCATTCATTCATCTCATTATTATCTAGACACATTTTTCTCACACATACACAATTATATATATATATATATATATATATATATATATATATATATATATATATATATTTATAATTTTTTTTTATTTATTTATTTTTTTAATGAATTTCTTTCATTTATGTGAAGCTGCTTTGAGACAATGACCATTGTTAAAAGTGCTATATAAATAAAATTGAATTGAATTGAATAGTTTGTGTTTGTGATTATGTGCCCCATAATCATTTTTTCTCAGTATAAATAAATTTGGGGGTTTTAAGAACTCCATCAAAAGAGCAAAGACAAACACCGTAGAAGGTGAGAAACGTCAGTGGAGAATACTGACTATGACTTGTTGCTAATTGATTTGTCTGTGTTTATTGGCGGGGGAGGGGTCTGTGCAAATGTGTTTGTGTTATAGCCAACGGAGAAATGCAGGAGCGCACACGCACACACCTCTCCATCCACAAATGCTTTAACTGTTGTCTTGTAAATCGTTGATTAAACCTATGAACACAGCTATTTAGCAGTTCTAAACACAAGCGCAGGGTGTTTAAGTGTTCCATACATTAAAGTGCTGTGTATAACCAAGTGCCCCAACAAATAGCAACAGTGTACAGAATGTGCGCGCTGTGGGGGATTGGAAGGTGAATGAGGATAATCATTTACAAGACAAAAGACGGTCAGAGGTGTGAATGCGCATTTCCGCTTTGCTCTTCAGTGTTCTTCTTAAATTTAATTCTTAAATTCAGTCTGTCTCAATCTTTATAAACGCCAAGTTGGGAAAATCATGTTTGAGAAAATTACAACAACAATTAAACACTTCATTATTTGTGTCTGTGCTATTTTTGTGCTTAAGTGACCCAACTAATTTTTTCTTAGTTTACTTAGAACTTCATTAAAAGACAAACTTAGGAGGAGTGGAATGTGAGAATGTACTGACTCCGCCCACTACTGGTTGTTAGATGGTGCTACGATGGGTTCTTTCGTCCTGCCGGCGCGCAAATGTGTTTGTGTTAAAGGCAGCTCAGACAAACCGGACGAATGCAGGAACACTTTAGCTGTTAGTGCTTCATTGTTGTCTTGTAAATAGCTGATTTAACCTATGAACACAGCTGTTCAAAAGAAATACTAAACAGACACATGGTCTATTTTGTCCGCAAGTAAAATACATTAATACGTTAATAATTTACATCACAATAACATTAGTGCAGAAGGATCTGAAAAAACATGTCTCTATTACATCATGACTTTGAGACGTTCACAGTATATTCGAACCATAGACAGTGTTTATTTTGCTGAACATTACAACGCAGCCACGTCCAATAAAACAGTGCATCTTTAATAAGCCATATTGGTTTCAAATCAGAAGTAATATTAATGAAAGACTGAGAAGCCACGTAAACTTGACCCTAGGGTCAGCGTTGGCTGATTTTGTGATTTTAATGGGTTACATTAAAATATTTTTTATTAGTAACGCATGCGCACACACATACATACACACGCACACAAATAATACATGGAATTGCGTAAAACCAGATGACAAAAAATAGGGCAAAAAATATAAGCAGTAAAATTACAGTAGTATCCTGTAGGTGATCCCTGTCCTGCGATAACAGGCGCTGACCCTCTGGAACTGTTTAGGTTTGTTAGTTTTGATTTCAAGTGTGAATGTTTATGAGGATTTAATCTGTCTCTGCTGCCGCATCTATTCACAGTTGTGATAAGTGATTAATGTCCCATCAGATCTTTGATGGGGAAACGTTATGCTGGTTAAATGACTAAAGAAAGACTGATCCGTATGAACAGATATTTGTTCCAGATGTTATGAGCCATTATGAGCCCAAGCAGAAGTGACATTTTAAGCTTTACTTTGCAGCCAAATATTATCTACCAATGTATTAAACGGAAATAGATAAAATACACCGTGATGTAAAATACTGTACATACTGTAGCCCGCACTTGTATTTATTACCTACAACGACCGGTATAGATAAATTACAGATGTTACCGTGTCTTTAAGGATTGTTAAGGATGTCGTGAAAGATATTAAAATAAATAGTTTAATTAATTATTAATTAATTAATGAATTGGAAATAGCATAAGAATCATGGGTTGTGTATTGAGAAATTTAAATGTTTTATTAATCGTTTTTCCCCCTTTTTTTTTACCACATAATGTATTTATAAAACTATGTTGATGTAAGTAATGTTATATATTGAGCATAAAACATCCATTATGCGGCAGTCCTGTGGGCAAAAATGCCTGATGCTGCGGTCCACTACAAATAGGGAAAAGAGGCTACAATTTGCAAGAGCTTTGATGACGGAGATTGAACCACGGCCTCCTGAGGGTGCCAGGGAGGAATCTTTATTTCTTATTGGAAACTTTTACGCGACCCTCCCCGGGAGGGAGACACCCCCATGGTCTTGAGAACATAAGCCTCAGGACTCTTCTTGGACTCTGGGTGGCCGACAGTCCCGACCCCTGAGCACGGTGGGGAAGAAGCCTCACAGAGGCCTGCTCGTAGAGCTTCGCCTCCCGAAGCCTAGTGGCGGCAGAGATTACGGCTTCGCCAAAAAGGCTGGAAGGCAAGATGGGGACATCAAGGAGGAAGACGCGATCCCTGTCCTTGATGTCCGTGGGGTTAGGCCACAGCTGTCTCTCCGTGGCGACCATGGCTGCCATAAAACGGCCAATAGCACAGGCCGTCTGTTTGGTGGCATGGAGAAATAAATCTGTGGTTCGGTGTAGCTCAGCAAACGCCGCATCATCGACAGTGCTTAGATCTCTCAGTAGGTCAGTCTGCTATGCCTGCAAAGCCAATCTGTGCAGGGAAGCACCAGCGTGACCCGCTGCCTAATAAAAGCTTTTCCAACCAACGAAGATGTTAGTCGACACGGCTTGGTGGGGAGTGTGGATTTTTTCAGGGAGGATGAGCTCCCAGGAGAGAAATAGCCCTCAAGCGTCTCTTTAATCTGAGGCATCATTATAAAAAAAACCCGCTTTTCGCATCAATGACATTCGAACAAATCAATGTTAATAGCACAAAAACACAGGATTAATACGACTTATTCCATAAAAGATTTAACTCACCAAGAAGGGGAGGGACCATCATTGAGGCCCCTCCGGCTACCTGACAGAAACCTGTCGTCTAACTTTGAGCGTTTGGGGGATTTTATTATTTATTTATTTACTTTATAGATTCGCCAATTTATTTATTTTAATGGTGAATTGAGGTGTACGCATTCACCGCGCGTTACCACCTCTAATAACTACTGATATGCTCCCTCATCATTGGAGGAGCTCTCTGAAGTTTCCATCTCTGCAGAAGCAAGAGAGAAAGTTTTTTCCGCCCCTTCACAAAAAGGCGCCGGAGCGGAATATTCCGTCTCGTGCACTTCCGCACGCGAGAAATGCGTCGCGGCTCGCGGTTTTGTTTTAAAAATGGCGAGCCGAGCATGAGGGACTTTAATAGGGAGAAATCGCGGTACTCACCTGCTCCCTCAAGCCCGAGCCAAGCGTGCTCTTCCCCCAAACGCTTAAATCAGAAAGCTTGGAGATCGCCCTCAGCAAGATATTCTTTTACTCTGAAAGACGGCACTCGTGTCTAACTCTGCCATCTTTCTGGTGAGTAATAAGACACTTTCTATTTTCGCTATTGCACACAACAATGCAGTCCTTGAAGACAAAAAGAGCTGAGAATGTTTCCGGTTCATGCCTATTTATAACCTCTAGATGCACCTAATCAAATGACGTCATCTGACCGAGGTTATATATGCCAACATTTTTGCCGCATTTGACACACATACTTCAACAACCGGTCATGCAAAAAGCGTTCCCATAGCGTTTTCATGCAGCTTCGAGTGTAGCTTTTGAAAGGGAATGTGAAATTCTTTGACCCTCCCTGACTGGTTGTAGTAGCCTTGATTAAGGAGTAACCTAATGATGGGTGGGAATTTAACATGTCTAAATGTCATGATTACAACAAATCCAGCGGGCTGGATTCTGAGTCAGTGACTTTAGTCCAAAAGTAATGCTTGTATGTATGCAGAGTCAGTTCTTGTTATTCAGAGAAGAGTTTATAATAATACTAATAATATAGTATACTAATACTAGCTAATGTTAAACTCTGAATAAAGTCCTGTGTCTTTAAATAGAGATTTATTTATTGTGATTTGTCACAAAAACTACGTATACAAAACCTCACTGACCAGACTGTAATAATCTGAGTATTTTGTTGTTTGAGTGGAATGAGGATTTTTTATTTAAAAAAAATTATTAATGTATGTATGTATGTATGTTTTTCTATCCATATGAATAACAAGTTTATGAAATTATGAAAAAAGCCACATACTATATAAAGTGTTTTGTCACATAGCTTTAATTACAACACACAATGTGTTGGCCAGTTTATGTGTGAAAATAATTTCTCGTGCTCCCAGAACCATTCTTTCACAATCTGAGACCTGGAATATGACCGGAAAGTAAACATTCATAAAGTGATACCCTGATCATTCAGCACATTCAGGTTATCAGCTGACTTTCAAGTCAGCTGACTTTCAAGTCACTCAGTCCTTCATCTTCTATACCGCTTTATCCTGTATTCAGGGTCGCAGGGACCTGGAGCCTATCCCAGGAGACTTAGGGCACGAGGCTGGGTACACCCTGGACAGGGTGCCAATCCATCGCAGAGCACACACACACACACACACACACTACGGGCAATTTGGGAACGCCAATTAGCCTAATCTGCATTTCTTTGGACTGTGGGAGGAAACCGGAGTACCTGGAGGAAACCCACCCAACAAGGGGAGAATTCAATTCAATTCAATTCAATTCAATTTTATTTATATAGCGCTTTTAACAATGGTCATTGTCCCAAAGCAGCTTCACAAAAAAAAAATTAAAGATTTTTTTTTTTTTTTTTTTTTAAGAAAAGAAAATATTTGGAAGTGTGTATGTGTGAGAAAAATGTGTCTAGATAATAATTAAATGAATGAATAATGAAAGAAATGTCTCTGATGAGCAAGCCAAGGGTGACGGCGACAGTGGCAAGGAAAAACTCCCTGAGATGGCAATAGGAAGAAACCTTGAGAGGAACCAGACTCAACAGGGAACCCATCCTCATCTGGGTGATAACAGATATAATAACATCAAGTGTGTTGTGCAGGTGAAAGTTCAATATATCAGAAGTTGTGTAGATTCAGTTCAGCAGGAGGTGCAGAGGGCAGATGGGGTCAGATCACTGGAAGCACAGGAGCAGGATGTGTAGCTCCAGCCATCATAAAGCAGAATCTAGCTGGAGCAGGTCCTTCTCAAGATGCCTTAGAAACCTTGCAGGGTTGGCCTTTGTCTACTGAAGCTGGCACAATCTCCAGATGTCTCAGGATGGGTAGAAAAATACAGAAAAGATGGAGAGAATTAGCGTAGTTGCCATTTAGGATAGGTGTACTGGAGTATGAGGTTATGGGATGAGTTACGCGTATGCCAGATTAAAGAGATGCGTCTTGAGTCTACTTTTGAATTGGGAAATCGTGTCTGCTCCCCGAACAGTGTCTGGAAGGCTATTCCAAAGCTTTGGAGCCAAATATGAAAATGCCCTGCCCCCTTTTGTAGATTTTAAAATTCTGGGAATTACCAGAAGTCCGGAGTTTTGTGATCTTAAGGGACGTGGTGGATTATAGCGTATCAAAAGACTGGTTAGGTATGAGGGAGCTAAACCATTTAAAGCCTTGTATGTAAGTAGTACTATTTTGTAATTAATTCTAAATTGAACAGGTAGCCAGTGCAGGGATGATAATATAGGTGTTATATGATCATATTTTCTGGATCTAGTGAGAACCCTGGCGGCTGCATTTTGGACTAACTGTAGCTTGTTTATTGAGAACATGCAAAGGAGCCTGGAGGTGCAGGGCAACAGTGCTAACCACTATGCCGCCCACTTTCAATTTAATTCAATTAAATTTTATTTGTATAGCACTTTTAACAATTGTCATTATTGCAAAGCAGCATTACACAATCAATAGAAAATTATGGAAGTTTGCATAAAATGTGAATGTGTATGACTCAAAATGATTAAATATTAGTAGTAATGTAGACTTCATTTTATTGCAATATTGTTTTGCTGAGCCTAGACTTGGCCAATTGAAGCAACCCTCAATCATAACACTGCCAGAGGGTTGTACCAGTGTTGTACCAGTACCATGTGTTGCCAGTGTACATGATGGGTGCATCACTTCATGCAGTTCTCTCTTACTCTGACTCACTCTGGAATAGGATCAATTTGGACACATTAGACTACGTGACCTTTTTCCATCGCTCCAAAGTCCATCTTTGTGCTCCCTAGCAAACTGAAGCCTTTTTTTCTGATGAGCATTAACAGAAAATGATGATTGAGCATTATCCTTAAAAGTTATAATGCACTGAATAGTTACAAAATCCAAGTAATTTTAGCAAAATCTTGTTGCCAAGTTATTTTCTGCACCTAAAACAGGTCCATTAATTAATTTATTTATTTTGGGCTGGTGGTGTATGATGATTAAACCTTTACCTGAGCAGGTGATTCCAACATCATGTTCATGTTTACAAAAATCTTCCCACCATCCCAGTGTGCTACAGTTCTTCAATGTTGACTCTGATCCACTACAGTTCAAACCCTTTATCCAGATCGGTCCTGATCCATGTCCAAAATGAGCAAGGTAGCGCACATTAACAGGCTCCTCACAGCCTAGTTCTCTACACATCACTGCAGCATCTTTCATGTCCCATCCAGCACCACATACTGTTCCCCACTGTCCCTCCTTAAAAACCTCCACTCTCCCAACACACCGACTGCCATTCACCACTCTCACACCACTGCCTAAGAGAAAGAGAGAGAGGGAGACAGAGAGAGAGAGAGGGAGACAGAGAGAGAAGATTGCAAATGTATCACAATCCCAGGGAGAAATAATTAAACTGAAAACGCTCTTAAATTTTTTTTTTTTTTAACTGTATTACCGATAAAATGAAATAAACAGTGAAGCATTTACAGGTTGGTCTTTCTTCTTTCTCTTTCGGCTGTTCCCTTTCAGGGGTCGCCACAGCGAATCATTTGCCTCCATCTAACCCTATCCTCTGCATCCTCTTCTCTCACACCAACTAACTTTATGTCCTCTCTCACTGCATCCATAAATCTCCTCTTTGGTCTTCCACTAGACCTCCTGCCTGGCAGTTCCAACCTCAGCATCCTTCTACCAATATACTCACAATCTCTCCTCTGAACATGTCCAAACCTCAATCTGGCCTCTCTGACTTTATCTCCAAAACATCTAACGTGGGTTGTCCGTCTGATAAACTCATTCTTGATCCTATCCATCCTTGTCACTCCCAAAGAGAACCTCAACATCTTCAGCTCTGCTACCTCTAACTCTGCCTCCTGTCTTCTCTTCAGCGCCACTGTCTCTAAGCCGTAGAGCATTGCTGGTCTCACCACTGTCCTGTACACCTTTCCTTTCATTCTCGCTGATACTCTTTTATCGCACAACACACCTGACACTTTTCTCCACCCATTCCAACCTGCCTGTACCCGCCTCTTCACCTCCTTCGAACACTCTCCATTGCTCTGGACCGTTGACCCTAAGTACTTAAAATCCTGCACCTTCTTTACCTCTGCTCCCTGTAGCCTCACCGATCCTCCTGGGTCCCTCTCATTTACACACATGTATTCCGTCTTGCTGCAGCTAACCTTCATTCCTCTGCTTTCCAGAGCATACCTCCACCTCTCCAAATTTTCCTCCACCTGTTCCCTGCTCTCGCTACAGAGCACAATGTCATCTGCAAACATCATAGTCTATGGGGACTCCTGTCTTACCTCATTTGTCATCCTGTCCATCACCAGAGCAAACAAAAAGGGGCTTAGAGCCGATCCTTGATACAAACCCACCTCCACCTTGAACTCTTCTGTCACACCTACAGCACATCTTACCACTGTCTTACAGCTCTTATACATGTCCTGCACCATTCTAACATACTTCTCTGCCACTCCAGACTTCCTCATACAATACCACAGCTCCTCTCTTGGCACCCTGTCATACGCTTTCTCTAAATCTAAAAAGACACAATGCAACTCCCTGTTACCTTCTCTGTACTTCTCCGCCAGCATCCTCAAAGCAAATACTGCATCTGATGTACTCTTTCTAGGCATAAAACCATATTGCTGCTCACAAATGCTCACCTCTGCCCTTAACCTAGCTTCCACTACTCTTTCCACAGCTTCATTGTCTGGCTCATTAGCTTTATACCTCTATAATTGCCACAGGTTTGCACATCTCCCTTGTTCTTAAAAATTGGCACCAATACAATTCTCCTCCATCCCTCTGAAATCCTCTCACTCTCCAAGATCTTGTTAAACAAACTTGTCAGAAACTCTACTGCCACCTCTCCTAAGCACTTCCATACCTCCACAGGTATGTCATCAGGACCAACAGCCTTTCCACTCTTCATCCTCTTCAACGCCCTTCCCACCTCACTTCTACTAATATTTGCTACTTCCTGTTCCACAACAGTCACCTCTTCTACTCTTTGTTCTCTTTCGTTTTCCTCATTGATCAACTCCTTAAAGTCCTCCTTCCATCTTCCCATCACCCTCCTGGCATCTGTCAGTACATTTTCATCTCTATCTTTAATCACTCTAACCTGCTGCACATCCTTCCCATCTCTATCTCTCTGCCTTGCCAACCTGTACAGATCCACCTCTCCCTCCTTACTGTCTAGCCTAGCATACAAGTCCTCATATGCTCTTTGTTTGGCCTTTGCCACCTTTACCTTCACCTTACTCTGCATCTCCCTGTACTCCTGTCTACTCTCTTCAGTCTTCTCAGAGTCCCACTTCTTTTTAGCTAGCCTCTTTCCCTGTATACACTCCTGGACTTCCTCATTCCACCACCAAGTCTCCTTGTCCACTTTCCCCTTACCTGATGATACACCAAGTACCCTCCTACCTGTCTCCCTGATCACACTGGCTGTAGTTGTCCAGTCAACTAAAAGCCCCTCCTGACCACCCATAGCCTGTCTCAACTCCTCCCTAAAGACTTCACAACATTCTTCCTTTCTCAGCTTCCACCACTTTGTCCTCTGCTCTGCCTTTGTCCTCTTCGCCTTTCTCACCACCAGGGTTATTTTACACACCACCATTCTGTGTTGTCTGGCTACACTCTCCCCTACCAACACTTTGCAGTCACTGATCTCTTTCAGGTTGCAACGTCGACACAAGATGTAGTCGACCTGAGTGCTTCTGCCTCCACTCTTATATGTCACCCTATGTTCCTGCCTCTTCTGGAAGAAAGTATTTACTACTGCCATTTCCATCCTCTTTGCAAAGTCCACCACCATCTGTCCTTCTACATTCCTGTCCTGAAGACCAAACCTGCCCATCACATTTTCATTACCTCTGTTCCCTTCCCCAACATGTCCATTGAAGTCTGCACCAATCACCACTCTTTCACCTCTGGGGATGCTCTGCATCACTTCATCTAACTCACTCCAGAATTTCCTTCCTTCTCTTTTAACTCACATCCTACCTGTGGGGCATAACCACTAACATTGAACATTATCCCTTCAGTTTCCTGCTTCAGACTCATCACCCTATCTGATACTCTTTTCACCTCTAGAACATTCCTTACGAACTCCTCTTTCAGAATAACTCCTACTCCATTTCTTTTTCTATCCACACCATGGTAAAACAATTTGAACCCTGATCCTAAGCTTCTGGCCTTGCTACCTTTCCACCTGGTCTCCTGGACACACAGTATATCCACCTTCCTTCTCTGCATCTTATCAACTAACTCTCTTCCCTTCCCTGTCATGGTCCCAACATTCAAAGTCCCTACTATCACTCCTAAACTCTTACCTTTCCTCTTCTCTCTCTGCTTTCAAACACGCCTTCCTCCTCTCCTTCTTCGACCATCAGTAGCCCAATTTCCACCAGCACCCTGTAGGTCAACAACACCAGTGGCGGTCGTTGTTAACCCGGCTACGACCGATCCGGTATGGGATTTATATTCGAGATTCGCATCATTAATTTGGCAAATGTTTTACGTCGGATGCCCTTCCTGACACAACCCTCTGCATTTATCCAGACTTGGGACTGGCACAAGAAGACACTGGATTGCGCCCCCCCGTGGTTGCATTACAGGTTGGTGTGTACGATAATTTGGTGGTGTAGGTCAGTGTGTCTGCACTTGTGTTGATTAGTCAGTCCAGTCCCAATATTTTGAGGTAGTTGAGTTAAGCTGTGTGATAATGTTTGTATGTTTGTGTGTGTGTGTGTGTGTTTGTTTTTGTGTTTATCAGTCCAGTCCCTTTTTGTTGAGGAGACAGATGGCTTGTGGAAAAAAGCTGTTGCACAGTCTGGATGTGTGTGCCCGAATGCTTCGGTACCTTTTTCCAGATGGCAGGAGTGTGAAGTGTGTGTGAGAGGGGTGTGTCTGATCAGCCACAATGCTGGTGGCTTTGCGGATGCAGCGTGTGGTGTAGATGTCTTCAATAGAGGGGAGAGAGACCCCGATGATCTTCTCCGCTGTCCTTACTATCCGCTGTAGGGTTTTGCGGTCTGATATGGCACAATTCCCAAACCAGACAGTGATGCAGCCGCTCAGGATGCTCTCGATAGTTCCTCTATAGAAGGTGGTCAGAATCGGTGGTGGAAGCTGGGCCTTCCTTCGTCTTCTCAGAAAGAAGAGACGCTATTGGGCTTTCTTGTGTAGGGAACTGGTGTTGAGGGACCAGCTGAGGTCCTTCTCTAGGTGGACACCCAGGAATTTGGTGCTTTCGACGATTCCCACAGAGGAGCCGTTGATGCTCAGTGGAGAATGGTCGCCTCATGTCCTCCTAAAGTCAACAACCATCTCCTTTGTCTTGTCAACATTTAGAGACAGGTTGTTGTCTTTACACCAGTCCGTTAGCCTCTGCACTTCCTCTCTTGTGGGGCCCTAGTGCTCAGTGTGGTGGTGCCGGAGATGCAGTTCCCGATCCGTACTGACTGAGGCCTACCGGTCAGAAAGTCCAGGATCCAGTTGCAGAGGGAGGTGTTCAGGCCCCACAGGTTCAGCTTCCCAAGTTGTTGAGGGATGATAGTGTTAAATGCTGAGCTGAAATCTATGTACAGCATTCGAACATACAGTGGTGTGAAAAAACTATTTGCCCCCTTCCTGATTTCTTATTCTTTTGCATGTTTGTCACACAAAATGTTTCTGCTCATCAAACACATTTAACTATTAGTCAAAGATAACATAATTGAACACAAAATGCAGTTTTTAAATGATGGTTTTAATTATTTAGGGAGAAAAAAAATCCAAACCTACATGGCCCTGTGTGAAAAAGTGATTGGCCCCCTTGTTAAAAAATAACTTAACTGTGGTTTATCACACCTGAGTTCAATTTCTGTAGTCACCCCTAGCCTGATTACTGCCACATCTGTTTCAATCAAGAAATCACTTAAATAGGAGCTATCTGACACAGAGAAGTAGACCAAAAGCACCTCAAAAGCTAGACATCATGCCAAGATCCAATGAAATTCAGGAACAAATGAGAACAAAAGTAATTGAGATCTATCAGTCTGGTAAAGGTTATAAAGCCATTTCTAAAGCTTTGGGACTCCAGCGAACCACAGTGAGAGCCATTATCCACAAATTGCAAAAAAATGGAACAGTGGTGAACCTTTCCAGGAGTGGCCGGCCGACCAAAATTACCCCAAGAGCGCAGAGACAACTCATCCGAGAGGCCACAAAAGACCCCAGGACAACATCTAAAGAACTGCCAGCTTCACTTGCCTCAACTAAGGTCAGTGTTCACGACTCCACCATAAGAAAGAGACTGGGCAAAAACGGCCTGCATGGCAGATTTCCAAGGCGCAAACCACTTTTAAGCAAAAAGAACAATAAGGCTCGTCTCAATTTTGCTAAAAAAACATCTCAATGATTGCCAAGACTTTTGGGAAAATACCTTGTGGACCGACGAGACAAAAGTTGAACTTTTTGGAAGGTGTGTGTCCCTTTACATCTGGCGTAAAAGTAACACAGCATTTCAGAAAAAGAACATCATACCAACAGTAAAATATGGTGGTGGTAGTGTGATGGTCTGGGGTTGTTTTGCTGCTTCAGGACCTGAAAGGCTTGCTGTTATAGATGGAACCATGAATTCTACTGTCTACCAAAAAATCCTGAAGAAGAATGTGCGGCCATCTGTTCGTCAACTCAAGCTGAAGCGATCTTGGGTGCTGCAGCAGGACAATGACCCAAAACACACCAGCAAATCCACCTCTGAATGGCTGAAGAAAAACAAAATGAAGACTTTGGAGTGGCCTAGTCAAAGTCCTGACCTGAATCCTATTGAGATGTTGTGGCATGACCTTAAAAAGGCGGTTCATGCTAGAAAAACCTCAAATATAGCTGAATTACAACAATTCTGCAAAGATGAGTGGGCCAAAATTCCTCCAGAGCGCTGTAAAAGACTATTGCAAACGCTTGATTGCAGTTATTGCTGCTAAGGGTGGCCCAACCAGTTATTAGGTTCAGGGGGCAATTACTTTTTCACACAGGGCCATGCAGGTTTGGATTTTTTTCTCCCTAAATAATAAAACCCATCATTTAAAAACTGCATTTTGTGTTTACTTGTGTTATCTTTGACTAATAGTTAAATGTGTTTGATAATCAGAAACATTTTGTGTGACAAACATGCAAAAGAATAAGAAATCAGGAAGGGGCAAATAGTTTTTCACACCACTGTATGTGTCCTTCTTGTCCAAGTGTGTGAGGGCAAAATGTAGTGTAGTGGAGATGGCGTCGTCCGTTGAGCGGTTAGGACGGTACGCAAATTGCAGTGGGTCCAGTGAGGAGGGCAGCAGGGTCTTGATGTGTCTCATGACGAGCCGCTCAAAGCACTTCATGATGGTGGGTGTGAGTGCAACGGGACGGTAGTCATTGAGACAGGACACAGTAGACTTCTTGGGCACGGGGACGATGGTGGTGGCCTTGAAGCACATGGGAACGACGGCGCTGCTCAGTGAGATGTTGAAGATGTCGGTGGGAACATTTGCCAGCTGGTCAGCACATTCTCTGAGCACTCTGCCTGGGATGTTGTCTGGTCCAGCAGCTTTACGTGGGTTGACTCTGCGTAGAGTTTTCCTCACCTCAGCTGTAGTGAGACACAGCACCTGGTCGTTCGGAGGAGGGGTGGTCTTTCCCCTGAAGTGGTTGTGGATTCTCTGGGCGTGTGCGCGCTTCGCCTCTCTGATGGCCGGAGAAAGTCTGGCCCTTGCTGTTCTGAGGGCCACCTTGTCTCCCTATTTGAAGGCAGAGTCTCTGGTCGTCAGAAGTGCACGAACTTCCGCAGTAATCCACGGTTTCTGGTTGGGTTGTAAGATGATGTTCTTGGAGACAGTGACGTCATCGGTGCACTTGTTAATGTAGCTGGTTACTGATGACGTGTACTCCTTCAAGTCAGTGAAGTTGCCGTAAGTTGCAGCCTCCCTAAACATGTTCCAGTCAGTGCTCTCGAAACAGTCCTAAAGAGCAGAGATGGCTCCTGCTGGCCAGGTTTTCACCTGCTTCAGAACCGGTTTTGAGTGCCTGACGAGTGGTCTGTATACAAGAATTAGCATAACAGAGATGTGGTCTGAGTAGCCGAGGTGGGGGCGGGGCTCTGCCCGATATGCGCCGGGGATGTTTGTGTAAACAAGATCCAGCGTGTTTTTCCATTTAATTGCAAAGTTCAATTCAATTCAATTTTATTTATATAGTGCTTTTAACAATGATCATTGTCTCAAAGCAGCTTCACAAAAAATTAAAGAATTGTTTTTTTTTTTTTTAGAAAAGAAAAGAAAATATTTTAAAGTCCACATACTGATGAAATCTAGGAAGCACTGACTTGAGATTTGCATGGTTGAAATCTCCAAGAACAATAAACAGTCCATCCGGGTGTGTATTTTGCAGTTCACTGATCTTTGTATACAGTTCTCATAGCGCTTCCTTAGCATTAGCGCTAGGTGGAATGTACACTCCGATAATGAAAACAGTGGTGAATTCCCGTGGTAAATAAAAAGGTCTGCATCCAAACTCCACTAGCGATGAGCAATAACTAGAAACTAGCACAGAGTTCTTGCACCATTTCGTGTGGATGTAAACACACAAGCCGCCACCGCGAGTCTTACCGCACAGAGCTGCATTTCTGTCGGCGCGAAACAAGGCTAGCCCATCTAGCTGAATAGCGGCGTCCGGTACTCTGTCGCTGAGCCATGTCTCCGTGAAAACAAAGACACAGCAGTCTCTAACCTCACGCTGTGTAGCCTGCTGGAGTCAGATGTAGTCCAGTTTATTGTCTAGGGAGAAGACGTTTGATAAGATGATGCACGGGAGAGCCGGCCGGCTAGGGTTTGTTTTTAGTCTAGCACAGACTCCCGCCCGCTTGCCGCGTTTCCGCTTCCGATGACCCTTCCTCCGGCCTCCGGCATCAGGCAACGCCAAGGCTTCGAGGCCTGGTTCACGCAGCAAGCCGAGGTCGCGTAGCTTTTCCCGCAGCTCATCGTGGATATCATTAACCGGGTTATTTAGGTTGAAAAGTGTTTAGCTGTTGTATGTACAGACACCAGTTGCGACGATATCCATACACATAGTAAAATAAACGCGCTACACACAAAACGTAAACAATGTAGCACCATTTTGGCTCCGGAGCGGCCGCTGCGTGCTACTGCCGCGCCGCCATCTTGGATCCAAAATAAATCTTGGATTCATGCAAAATAAACATCAGAAATAATTGGTCATTAAAAATCAGAAATAATTGGTCATTAAAAATATAACATGTCTTAAACATCATTAATAAAATACATGAACAAATAATCACTATAAATCTTAAAGAAAAATAGATTTGAGTAAGTGAAAACATTAGAAGTGAGAATAAGATTCTCCCAGGACAGGCTCAGCATACATAATCTGTCCATTAAGACCCGACAGTATAATAAAACAAGTCTACACCGGAACATTTCGGGATGTTCACCTTCAAGTCTACACCAAATCTACACCTAACATTCTGTTAAAGAATGAACACACACACTCACTCACACCGAACAATGCCATGGTGTTGTTCTTGACATAAGAAAACCTTATCAGTGTACTGATTAAAAGTGGGATATGAGTGAGAGGTGTGTGGTCCACATTACCACTTTATTTGCCCTGCGACATGAGTGGTAATCTCCTCCTGGATACAGCTACATACACCAGCCTCGGTTAACTGGTAGAGGAGGAGGCGTCGCAGTTATTCACAATGATAATTTGACTATTGTACAAAAACACGGACACAAATTTAATTCATTTGAAATTCTTTATAGTAACATAAGTGTATTTAACTATATTAAGTCAGCTCAGTCGATCCCGCTAATTGTCATTTACAGACCTCCAGGGCCGTACTCGGAATTTCTTAGTGAATTTGCAGATTTCCTCTCAAACCTAGTCGTTTCTGTAGACAAAGTGTTAATTGCTGGAGATTTTAATATTCATTTTGAAAACCCAGAAGACCCTCTGAGAACTGCATTTATGTCCATACTGGACTCGGTAGGAGTAAATCAGTGTGTAGTAGGACCCACTCATAAAGCAGGTCACACTTTAGATTTAATAATATTATTTGGATTAAGTATAAGAAATGTATTCACAATACCACTATCTGAAGTTATCTCAGATCACTATCTTGTCTCAATTCAAGTGTGTCACAATAATAATGTACACACAGCGCCGCGCTACCGTATGAAACGTACATTCACATCAACTACCAAACAGAGTTTTATCAGTAATCTCCCAGAGTTCCCAACTTCGAGTAGATCACCGTCTGACCCCACAGAACTCGATCAGGCGACTGAATATTTAGAGTCGACATTTCGCTATACCCTAGATAATGTAGCTCCAGTCAAAAGAAAAATTATTAGAGATAAAAAACTTGCTCCCTGGTATAACGATCACACGCGCACTTTAAAACAGACCGCTCGGAAATTAGAACGTAAATGGCGTCAAACTAAATTACTAGTATTTCAAATAGCATGGAAGGAGAGCATCCTGAACTATAGAAAAGCTCTTAGTGTAGCTAGATCAACATATCTCTCCACTCTTATAAAAAATAACAAAAATAATCCTAGATTCTTATTTAATGCTGTAGCCAAATTAACCAGAAATAAGACCACTGCAGAAATCTCCACAACAACATCATGCAATAGTGAGGACTTCATGAACTTTTTTAATAATAAAATTGTAAATATTAGGCATAAAATTGAGGTTTTGAAACCGAACAATGTAATTGATGCAGATGTTAATCTAGCCATGTCAGACCAGAACCTAAAATACTTTACTCCCCTTGAAGAGAATGAACTAATTTCACTCATCTCTTCTTCAAATTCATCAACCTGTATATTAGATCCTGTACCGACACATTTTCTTAAACAGATAGTACCAGCAATAATAGAACCCCTGTTGAGAATAATTAATTCTTCACTCAGCATTGGATATGTTCCAAAATCTTTTAAATTAGCAGTTATCAAACCAATAATTAAGAAACCTGACCTCGACCCCTGTCAGCTGTCCAGTTACAGACCAATATCAAACCTCCCCTTTATCTCTAAGATCCTGGAAAAGATAGTAGCGGAGCAGCTATGCTCATATATACATAGAAATGGTATACATGAACTGTATCAGTCAGGATTTAGGCCTCATCACAGTACAGAGACAGCGCTCGTTAAAGTAATAAATGACATTCTATTGGCCTCTGATCAGGGTTGTGTAACTATGCTTGTATTACTTGACCTCAGTGCAGCTTTTGACACTGTTGATCACGCTATTCTTCTTCACAGATTAGAAAATGTAGTGGGAATTAAGGGTACAGCCCTCTCCTGGCTCAGATCCTATCTGACCCATCGTTATCAGTATGTAGACTTAAATGGTGATTATTCTGCATGTTCTCTAGTGGAGTTTGACGTTCCGCAGGGTTCAGTTTTAGGTCCACTGCTTTTTTCCCTTTACATGCTTCCTCTGGGCAACATAATCCGTAAGCATGGTATTAGTTTTCATTGTTATGCTGACGATACACAGTTATATGTCTCAGCAAAACCTGATGAGAAAAAACAGCTTACTAAAATTGAGCAATGTGTGCAGGACATAAGAAATTGGATGCTAATTAACTTTCTTCTGCTAAATCCGGATAAGACAGAAGTTCTAGTCATAGGACCGCATACAGCTAGGAGTAAAATTTTAGATCACACCGTAACTTTAGATGGCCTTTCTGTTCCATCAAATGCAACAGTGAAAGACCTTGGTGTGATTATTGATTCCAGCCTTTCATTTGAAGCACATGTAGATAATATTACCAGGATAGCATTCTTTCACCTCAGAAATATTGCCAGAATAAGAAATTTATTGTCGCTAAACGACGCAGAAAAACTAGTTCATGCTTTTATCACCTCTAGGTTGGACTATTGTAATGCCTTACTGTCTGGTTGTTCAGCTAGATGCATAAATAAGCTTCAGCTAGTCCAGAATGCAGCAGCGAGAGTCCTCACCAGAACCAGAAGATATGAGCACATCACCCCTATCTTATCTTCACTCCATTGGCTCCCTGTGAAATTTCGCATTGACTTTAAAATACTACTCTTGACATATAAAGCATTAAATGGTCTCGCGCCGCAGTACCTGAGCGAACTGCTAGTGTCTTACGATCTGCCACGCCTACTTTGATCAAAGGATGCAGGCTGCTTGTCAGTACCGCGTATTATGAAAAATACAGCTGGGGGCAGAGCTTTTTCTTACAAAGCCCCAAAGTTATGGAATAGTCTTCCAAATAGTGTTCGGGACTCAGACACAGTCTCAGTGTTTAAGTCCAGGCTAAAAACCTATTTATTTAGCCAAGCATTTTTATAAATAGATTTGCCATAGGTAAAGGAGCAGATCTGGGGGACTCATGGACGTAGAGTATTATGGTGAACTGGTATGTTTGGATGCTGTCTTCCTCACTCTCATTGATCACTCAGGTTTGTTGACGGTGAGGTGATTGTTTGCTTTACATGTCAGGAAGCCCTCATGTTTGTGTTTCCTTCTGGCTCTCCCTTTTAGTTATGCTGTCATAGTTAGTCCTGCCGGAGTCTCTGCTTGCACTCTACAGTTAATATACATTCACATTATACATTGTGTGACTGTGACCATACCTAACTGCCATCTCTCCTCTTCTTCTCTTTCCCCCCCTCTTTCTTTTTCCTCTCTCCTCCTGTCCCCCTCTTTTACTCGTTCTCTCTCTCTCTGTCGACCTACACATGTCGTTCCTGAGCTGCCAGTGATCCAGACTCCCTCTGCCCTCCGGACCTGTCTGACCCATCCTGGTGCCCCGCTTCTGGCTGAAGATCTCGTCACATGGATGCCCCGTGTGTCTCTCTGGGATGCATCTGGTGTCTGGGAATGATTCTCTCTACCTAGAAAATGGTTCTGGCCTTGACTGGTGTTGGCAACTGTTTCTCTGGGGACTTGACAGTTCGATAGTTCATGACTGGAAGTCTACCTGGGTCTTCAATAACTACCTGGACTCCATATTAACATCAATTAACATCAGCTATTATAGCTGAACTGCCTCCCACCCTACACACTGTATAAATGCAGATCATTTACTGCTTTCTGTTTCACCCAAATGAGGATGGGTTCCCTGTTGAGTCTGGTTCCTCTCAAGGTTTCTTCCTATTACCATCTCAGGGAGTTTTTCCTTGCCACTGTCGCCCTCGGCTTGCTCACCAGGGACAAACTGACCATTTTGATTCATACAAATTCACATTTCATACAAACTTAAATAATTCTTTTGACTATGTAAAGCTGCTTTGCGGCAATGAAAATTGCTAAAAGCGCTATACAAATAAAATTGAATTGAATTGAATTAATCTCAAATGTGCCCCCAATTATTAAAGATGAGGTGATAATGAAGAAGCTGGCCCCATGAAAGCAATCCTGCTCGTGTGCAAAAGCTCCAATACTCTTCCATAAACAGATATTAATTATTTTAAATAATCAAGAATAGACACTTAATGTAAACTCTTTGCCAATACGGCGTGGCTAAGGTGTTTTGCAGGGACGTTGGGCATAAAAGGCTGAGCTGTCTGTACGCAGACAGTAAGATCCGGAACTCCAAAGCAGTGACAGACCCGAGTCAGAGGTCAAAAAGGTCAGTGTTGAACAAAACAACACCACAGAAACAGACACTGCAACTGGTGCTAATATGAACATTGGCCACATTGTAAACATCGCAAGTATTAAATCCGACACTGTACAGGAGATAACGCCAAAATTAAACATGTCCCTAATGTCCTCACTTAAGAGGTACAGTACCCACAAAAAAAAAAATATACAACCACAAACAACTAAAGAAATGCTGAGAAGTCAAAGAGAGGATACGATAAAAACTACAGAAGCGTTTACTATAGAAAACCCAGTCAATCAGTGAGTGCAACAGTGCACAAGAGTGAAAGAGCAGGGTAGAGCACAGCACAGCACACACAAGGGGAGATACACCCAAAGACATAGCGGAATAGATACTGTAAACCACCTTCTACTGCTGATCAAAGGAGACAAAAAGAAATGCTCTTTTTTTTGTGAGTTTTGTTTTCTGGACAAAGTAAAAGTCAAAAACATAACAGAAAAATGAACAGAAACAACAGAATATCCACCCTCATTAAAGGGGAAATTACAGACCATAAAAATAAACACCAGCTGAAAGAAAATATTGAACAAGCCCTAAACTGTGAACAGGGCTGTGAACTTTAATAGGGACTGATGAACTAAAACCAAACAGAAGAGTTGGGGTTGTTGGTGCGGGGTGGAGCGAGGAGCCTGGTGGGATTTTCTTTAAAGAGGGAAAAAATAAAAGGAAAAAATAGAAAATTGAGAGTTTTTTTTTTTCAGTTAAATACTGTTTTTATGATAAAGTGAATATAAAAGTCAAGTTTATCTCTTACACTCACAAAAACTCACTTTTTTACTAAAAAAAATTAAACTGTAAACATTAATCAGACCAGTTTTTATGCCTTTATACTTGATGCTATAAAGTGCATGTAGTAAACAACTCTTATCCATCCATTCATCTCATCACGCATTGATTTCTGTAATGCCCTTTTCATTGGTCTACCTGCCAGCTCCATCTCCAGATTACAATACATTCAAAACTCTGCGGCTGGAATACTCACTCATACCAAACGCTCTGCTCATATAACCTCAATCTTGTCTGATCTCCATTGGCTCCCAGTTGTCTACCATATCAAATTCAAAATTCTTCTCCTTGTTTTTAAATCTATAAATGGCTTAGCTCCCACCTATCTTTTTAATCTGCTCCCCCCCTACATTTCGACTCGTTCACTATACGTTGCTCTGATTCTGTTTTTTTTTTTTTTTGTTGTCCCTTGGTCCCGCCTCTCTTCAATGGACAGCAGATCATTCAGAGTTATTGCTCCCAAACTTTGGAAATCTCTACCACACTCTCTCCGTTTTGTTAACAACATCTACATATTTAAATCTTTACTCAAAACTCACTTGTTTTCCGAATGTTACATTTGAATTCACCTGTCGTCTGCATGTTTTTTTTTTTTTTTTATTTATTGTAAAGTGTCCTTGAGCTCTGGAAAGGCGCTACATAAATAAAAATTATGATTATTATTATTATTTTTATTATTATTGTTAAACACTGGAGGAGGATGCTGCATACAGGAAACATATACATTGTTTATAAAGCTACATTTATTAATAAAATTTTTGTTTACTATTGAGAACCGTGTGATGTGTTAGTGTGAATAATGAGTGTGTACTTACCAGCTGCTGTGAGTGTGAGTGTGGATGAGAGAAGAATAAAAGTTAGACAGATTTCCATCTCCCTCCTCACACGATCTGTTCACCTCCACTCACCCAGAGAGAAGTGTGTCCCCTCACTCAGCCCCCTACAGAGAGAGAGAGAGAGAGAGAGAGAGAGAGAGAGACCAATCACACTCAACATTACCTTATTAGAAAGCTGAGAGGAAATCATTGCAAAGCCTCAAAGACAAATCAGACAAGGCATCTTTCATTTTCCCCATATATATCAAAATAACGTCAACGCTGATGAACAGAGCTCCGCCTCCTGTCTTTGAGGTGTGTGACTGATGAACAGAGCTCCGCCTCCTGTCTCT
This sequence comes from Clarias gariepinus, assembly GCF_024256425.1. Classification (NCBI taxonomy): domain Eukaryota; kingdom Metazoa; phylum Chordata; class Actinopteri; order Siluriformes; family Clariidae; genus Clarias; species Clarias gariepinus. The sequence goes on along the minus strand of NC_071111.1, from coordinate 1,686,543 downwards.
GAAGGGTGTGACTGATAAACAGAGCTCTGCCTCCTGTCTTTTAGGTGTGCACACCTTCTTGAAGACACAGTTTTCAGTAATTCCGTTAGTGTGTGCGCACGAATGCAAATGTTATTAATTCAATTCAATTCAACTTTATTTGTATAGCGCTTTTAAGAATTGTTATTAGAGGTTCCTCGTAAAAAAGTTTCCCATCAGAGCATTGTTTCCTTGTGTGTGTGTCATCCAGTAGCTCACTCCCTCCTGCTCTCTTATATACACACTAATGGAAACACTCCTTGGTCGGGTTGTTTTTTCATAAAAGTAAAGTGCAGATTAATTTGTTTTATGTTGACTTTTGTAAAACTTTTGTTGAAATTTGGAATAATTATTTTTATAATGAATATTTTTGGGATCTGCATAATGATCTGCATTTATACAGTGTGTTAGGTGGCAGGCAGTTCAGCTATAATAGCTGATGTTAATTGATGTTAATATGGAGTCCAGGTAGTTATTGGAGACTCAGGTAGACTTGTAGGAAGTTCCAGTCCTGAACTATCGAACTGGCAAGTTCCCAGAGAAACAGTTGCCAACACCAGTCGAGGCCAGAACCATCTTCTAGGTAGAGAGAATCATTCCCAGACACCAGACGCATCCCAGAGAGACACACGGGGCATCCATGTGACGAGATCTTCAGCCAGAAGCGGGGCACCAGGATGGGTCAGACAGGTCCGGAGGGCAGAGGGAGTCTGGATCACTGGCAGCTCAGGAACATGTGTAGCTTGACAGAGAGAGAGAAAGAGTGAAAGGGGGAGACAGGAGGAGAGAGGAAAGAGAAAGAGGGGAGAAAGAGAAGAAGAGGAGAGATTGCAGTTAGGTATGGTCACAGTCACACAATGTATAATGTAAATGTATATTAACTGTAGAGTGCAAGCAGAGACTCCGGCAGGACTAACTACAGATGTGGCCATTAAGACTGCGCGTGTTTTCCCGCGGGATGCCTCAATTTAGCGCGCGGCGCACCGCGACTTGCCGTAAGCAACGTTCGGGAATTTAAATAAATGTGTTGTGCTTCACTGAATATCCGCCAGATGGCGCATGGAAGGACTTTATTTAAACGCCGGACCATATACTGTAGAACGATATTTTTTTCATAATGCTGAAATGAGATGCCCAAATTCGTGCTTTAAAATTCTTAATAAGTTTCTTATATATTTTTTGTAATGTTTTAACAGGGACAAAACAGTGAAAGACATGGCAATGTCTCGGTTTCCATGGTGTTAAAATTAATTTAATTTCCTGATAGTAGGCAATCTGATAGTCTTAACTATGCGAAAGTCCTGATTCGTGAATATGCCATTTAAAACGTAAAAAATGTGTCGACATCATCAGAAGACATGAATAAACTATATATATTATATTATTAAGTAAATATTATTTTATGACCACGAACTTCTTCAAGCTTTTTATAATAATCATCATATTTGCTGTTTGTGTCCAGCAATCAATAATTATTTCATATATTATTTAACCACGGCTGGAAATAATAGCTGGAATGTGATGTGATTGTGAATTCATGACTGAAATAAGGCAGTTTGTCTTTTGTAAAGTACTTTCACTTTACAAAAGGCAGCGTTTTTTCAAAAGGTTGATAAACGCATGTTGTACAGTATATACACCGCGACAGCGCGCGCAGTTACACACTTCTCACCTTTCATGTAGGTCTGCTCGGACTAATTCGTTTTAAACCCCTCAAAACTGCGTGTATATACAGCTCAAAACCTCCATCAGTTATTAAAGATAGCATCTATTTAGAAAAAATGCCCCAGTGATTTCGGAGCTTCAGGAAATCTCCCGGCGCTCTGCGCATAACACCGGGCCAACTCATGTCGCAAAGAATTTATAAACGGTTTCTAAACGTGGGCTATTGTTTTTTTTTTACTTATAGTATTTGTTAATTTAATTTTAATGAGGTTTGGGCTCAGGACTTTGATTCGGCATCGTGATTCTCCTCTTTAATTTACTCCATAGTTTTAATCAGCGCTCAGCCGCATGCATGGAGTTTTCCAGAGCGCACCGGCAGAAGTAGACTAATGATTATGAACGCGTCGGGAAAACAGCAAGCAGACTGACTCTGACCATTTAAAAAAACGTTTGCGTTTATTTTCTGACGCGCTCAAGTTCACCAAAAACAATACAGAACAGCGCAGCTTATTTGCTATTAAACATTTATAAAATCACATTTTTTCGTTATTGTGAGTGCGCTTAAATAAAAGTTGAGTCTTATAAAGGCATGTAGTCTTATATAGTTTTATTATATATTTTTTGCACATTAATCAGAGTCCTCATCAGTTACATTTTTGAGGACAATATTTTTTTTTCAGCCCGTCACGGCGTGCGCCCAAATCAATATCGCTCCTCGCTCACTAGTTAGGCGGCCTTCCCTTCAGATATGCGAAGCAGCGGGGCCGCGGAATTAGGCACGAATGGTGGAGAAGAGCTCTCCTTGCTAATATTCCCAGGCTTCCAATCCCCGCTATAAAATACTCGGGGTTTGTTGGTTTACAGTGGATTTTACTACGCGGTGTGAGTGAGACGCGCGCTCACAACGCGGAAGTGCGGCATGCAAACGGGGCAAATGGAACGTGCCCCAGAGACTTCAAAGAAGAGCCAGCGCAGGCGGACGGAGGCAGGAGCTGCTGTCCGCGGATGGCCGTCGTACTCGTATTTTATAGCGCAGGGTGCAAACCCGGGATCATTGGCATGGATGAGGTATGTCCAGCTCTGTACCAGCATGTCATGTGGGCATTATAAGACTAAAAAGTGGCAGCTGGCACGCCTAAAAATAGACGCAGGTTAATTTTTTTATAATCTCAATTTAAATCCTCCTCTTTAGTGCCTTTAGGTTCTACACTGAATTGCTCCGCGGGCGAGACTCCCTCCCGCCCCCCTGTCAGCGCCACTTCTAACCAACCAAACCCCCTGTCTGACGTCTGCTCGGTCTTGTTAATTTGTTTTAAAACCCCCAATTCTGCGAATTCCCCCAGCAGCGAAACCGGTTTGATGACTTCACACCTGTTGTAAAGGTGAGATGGGGGATTACAGTAACTGTGGGTGCGCTTCACCTCGGAGCGCGCTGTCGCGTTGTATTCAATGAATAGACTAAAACTAAATCATGTTTGCTTCAGCATTGGAAACAATATTGTATTAGGCTAACTTTATTAAAGATTATACACTTTTGTATTCTTTGTCCACACACGTGGGCAATTTTTAGATATTGATCCTTTCTCGATGCAGCGAATTTTCTGAGCAAATTAATAATAATTTCCATGAATGAAAAGCAGGAAGAAGAAAAGGTTACGCGAAAATAAGAAAAAGCTTTAGAGGTAAATGCTGTGAAATGCTTCAAATGAACAGATTCTGCCTATAACAGGTCAGGGACAGTGAGGCTGGATCCAGCAGCGCACCACATCCCACATCATAATACATGCTGATGATGACCAACACGTCTCCCCTGATCTACCAAAGCCAAGTAAAAAGAATGGCAATCAAACAGAATAAAATTAGTAGCAGCATTAACTTGTGCTAGTTATTATGATGGTGGTCAATATTAATTGAAATAATGTTTCTCAGCATTATTTCGTGTTAATATTGACTACCGTAATAATTAAAATAAGTAACTAGTTTACTAGCGTGAGCTACTGCTGCTACTGATTTTATTTCAGCTTACCTGTTCAGTTTTATTGCCATTCCTTTTAAAATATTGTCTTTATAGATTTATATGTTGTTTGTCTTGATGTTCTTTTTTTTTGTTTGTTTCTTTGACCCAATATATGTTCAGTGATACTTCAAATAACATATTTAAATAGCATTGATTTCTGTATTGTGTTATATTTTTATACTAGTAACTGGTGTTAAAAATGTATCTCTACATTAATGAGCCAATGTATTATGGTGTGGGCTGCTGTGGGCCAGGAAGTCCAGGGCCACTTTTTGGTCCCAGTCCGCCCCTGTAATAACGAATGGAGAAAGCGCAGTCGAAGCCCGGGGATTCTGTGTTCCGCGGGGGCCAGTCGTGAATAGCTGACACTCAGTGACAGCCAATGAAATTAAAGCATTTTTGCCACTTTCCACGTGGTGTGGCGTTGCTTAAATAATAGTATAAACTCGTCCAGACTCTGGTTCGAATCCCGCTCTGGGTGAAAATGTAATAAATGTGAATCCTTTGTTTTACACTTTTTGCTTATGATAATCATTAAATTATAGCAACTGTGAGGTGAGTGCTAATGTGTTTCATAGCTTAAGCTAAAAAAAAATTCTCAATTGCAAACATGCATTTAGTACTGAAGCATAACTTGATAATGTGATGGCTATATCATGGTATTTTAGCTAATAGCACCGGAAATTTGAGCACTGGCTGGGAATCGAACCCGGGTTTTCTGCATGGCAGGCGAATCACCTACCACTGAGCCACCAGTACCCATCTGCGTTTAAAGCGCATAAAAACAATAAAACAATACTGTTATAGGCTATCGTCATACATCTTTGTAGTCCTTTTGCACACGCGCGGGTGCGTTACAATAATAATAATAATAATAATTTTGGAGAACTACTACTAATAATAATAATAATTCTGAATGAAAATGAAGAATAAATACATATCAGTTTGAGCTTGCCGTCAATGGGCGCCTAAGAGACATAACATTTTTCGGCTTCAGTAGACACACAATACTTTAGACTGAAACACGACTGCCCCCTACAGGTAATGAAGGGCATCTTCACAGCTTGTCGTGGGATCCCTTTTCCCTTTTTCTTTTTATTAATAATAAAATAGCAAATACAATAATATTGGAGTTATCATTAACTATGAAAAAAGAAATTCCATGATATATGAACCCATGAATAATAGTGTTTATATCTGGAGTTATGATGTGTGTAATGTTGGTGTTAATGTAAGTCCTCATCATGTGTTTAATTCTGATTTATTTTAAAATAATATATAAATGTTTTTATTATGTGAGTTTGTGTATTTATCTGTGTGTTTCTGAGAATAGAATAGAATCTTCATTGTTATTGTACAAGAACAGTGACATTTGATTTGTAATTCCAAAAAAGTCCTAAAATAAACACAATAAAAACATAAACATGGTGCAGTAGAGCAGTATACACTTGTGTGTATAAATTTTTCCCTGCGTGTGATTTACTCAACTCAAACACAGATCATCACAATATACAAAAATAATAAACATTAAAACACTTTCATTTCATTAATTGTATAAAAATAGATGATTGTTACACAAAAGGAAAAAAAGCGAATAAAACTCTGCATAATGCAAAATATTGAATTGTTCTCATTCTGCGAGGCTAAAAAGTCACCTTTACTTGTATATTGTTTATTAAGATGTAACATTAAAATGAACGAGCCAGCACTCATTAAAAAGTGAGAATATTGAATAAAACCTGAGATCACAAAACAAACATCTGAGAATATTAAAGAAATATTAGATTATTAAACAAAATCCTGAGAATAAGGAAAGAAATTGGAGAGTTTGAAGGAAACCTGAGAATTTCACATGAAAATCTGAGAATCCGTAATGAAACTTCCAACATACACAGCTCCCTAATAGAGACTGCAACAAAACATTCATTTCAATGATATGTTTTATAGTTAAACACACAGCATGAAACCTAGACGTATATATTGCTTGCATATTGTTTACAAAGACAAGATATTCAGATGAATTGTCAGAAATGTGTTGTAAAAGGAAAGCTGGAAACATTTGGTTCAGTAATAATGGAGCTGATTTAACTCTCCCTAATCTATTTGCTAATAACAAGGTGAGAAAATGAACATGGTTCAGAATGCATGAAATTATTGGAAGTAGAATCAAATCATTGTTTGTGTTTATAAAAGTTGAAATGTAATTTCCTGAGAAAAGGCCTTTGGGGGCGTGTCTCAGTCACATGGTCCCTGTCTTTCTGAGATTTCTCCTCCACCTCATCATATTCTGTAAAATAAACACATTTACCTCTTTAATATCTCCTTTGTATTGGATTAATAGTCATTGTTTTGTAAAACCTTCAAATACAGTAAATGATGCACTATGTAGGATTTCTTTGATCTTTAAACAATAAATAAAGAAAATAGAGGACATTTATCAGATGAGTTTTCTTAATATTAACACAGGCCATGTGTATAAGATGTGATAGAGATGTCCATCAAATTTCACATCATTTTACAAACTGATTCAACTGTAGAAATGCTACAAAACAATAATACATTTTATATAGTATTACATTTCTATTTCCCTGTTAAATGTTTGGAATAAATAGATTTCAGTCCTTACAAGATTGTGTTTATAAAAATGTGGAAATAAAAGAGCCATAAATATACAGGTCTTATCTAAAGTGTGTAATAAATCTGGCTGCACTTGTTAAATGACAGAACAGAGATTTGTTCTAAAAACAGTCAGCTGATGTTTATATTATATATCACAGGTAATATTTACAGTAGGTCTTATCTAAACTCTTTAATAAATGCACTTGTTAAATGACAGAACAGAGAGAACATTTGTTCTAAAAACTCTTCTGAAAGTTAATATTTATTATATACCATATATAATCTAATCATATATAATCTAATCTTTGACTTTGCTGCCTGTGCACTTATGTACATTACAGAATAAACAAGAAGTCACTCACCTTCTGTCTCTCCTCCATCCTGTTCCTCAGTGATGACATCATCATAATCTTCTGGATTGTCTAATCAACAAATAAATGAAGAAGTAATAAACCAGTGTGTGTGTTGATCTTATAGTAAAATACTGAGTTACTGAGTAGAACACGACGTTTATATGAAAAATAAAGATAACAGAAATAATTTAAATATATAAACTATTACATATTAACTTGATTATACTGATTTTATATTAACACTAAATTATTATAGGATTCCATGCAAGTGAGGAGCGAAAAGTAACTATTTAAATATATACACTATTAAATTATAAGAGTTTAATGATGTTTTATTGTCTACCAGCTGCTGTAGTGAGAAAAAGGATTAACCAATAGGAACGGTGCATTTTCCCATTAATATATAAAAAATAAATTATATATACTTGGTCTCCTGTGTGACCACTAGGTGCAATTCACATTAAATATTTTAATAAATAAATAAATAGATTAATTAATAATAACATATATAATTAAAATATATTATATTAAATATATTGTAGCGTTTTTACGCCGGGAAGAATGCTGGAGAGACGAGTGAGTTTATTTGCTGCCCAATGCAATGACTGGGAGTACTTTATTTAGCACACAGCATGTAAGGCATGAGCTGCGCCTTCACTCAGGAGCCTACATCCAATTCAGCACTAGCTTGAACTGGAACACATTTCACACGTCACACCCGTCTCACACACAACAGGGCCTAAGCCACTAACCAGAACACCTTTCCCCAACATGGTGAACACACATCGACATCCCCGCAAGGCATGCTGGTCGTCAGCCGCCGCCCCGCCCACGCCACACTGCTCCCACCCGAGCTGTGACCGTCCCTGGTCACCATGACGAACTCCGTTTCGGAGGCGTGGAGGCGGTCGGCGCTGGCGGTGGGAACGCCGGCGTCCTTTGGCAGGTGAGGGGTGAACGCGAATGTAGTCCTGAGGCGGTCCGGCCTCCAGAGTTCGATGGTTCCCCGGCGTGCGGCTGGTGAGGCGCAAGACGGTCCCGGTGGGACAAAACTCGTGCCCGCCCTGCCAACCGCACCCGGTAGATGACATCGGAGAGCCGAGCTGGCTGTGAGTGTCCACGCCCATTCGCCCCATAGGTGCCCCCACCCAAAAGTCTTGCAGCGGTGCCTGCGAGCGCTGGGTGGGGCCCTTCTGCCTGGCGATGAGCGGTTCACAGTTCCACAACCCGTGGGAAACAGTGGAGCCGGTGTCCACGAGCGCCCGCAGTAAGACACCGTCTGGCACACAGTCGATGTAAAGCCCCGCGGGGCTCCCCAACCGTCCACCCGGCGCTAGGTTAGCGGCTGCTGGTGTACGCTGTCCCTCAGGCCTGAGAACGTTGAAGCGGTAGTCCGGCTGTCCCTCAGGCCTGAGAACGTTGCAGTGGTAGTCCGGCGGTCCCTGGCCTCGGCGTCGTCGCGGAATCTCGGAAGCAGTGTCGAGGCCTAGCCGCGACAGGTAGCCCTGTCCCCGGCTAGGTTCACGAACCGAGCGCCACTGAGCTGCGGGCGGTCGCTCGGCTCTTCCGCCGCGGTGTGCCGCCGATATGGGCTCAGCGCGCTCGGCCTCGCTGTATCCTGCTCCGGCGCAGCGCCAGCCTCCGCCCCGAGATCCAGCGCCGGGATTTTCTGCTTCCCGCTCCGCGTTGGTTGACGTGGTGTGCTCGCGCTAGCTCCGCCAGGAAAGCGCTTCTTCTGTGCGAGTAGTCGCTCCGCTACTCGGCGGCCCGCTTGGATTTTTAGAAGGTCCTCCTTTGTGCGCTCGAACCCTTTATTCTCCATCCCACTTCTGACACCAATGTAGCGTTTTTACGCCGGGAAGAATGCTGGAGAGACGAGTGAGTTTATTTGCTGCCCAATGCAATGGCTGGGAGTACTTTATTTAGCACACTCTTTAAAAGAGAATTAAAGTTTACAAATAAGAAATAAATATAAATAAAAGAAATACAATAGAAATTAAATAAAATAAAAAAATAAATTAAACTAGGAAAATAGAAATAAAAATAGAAATAAAAATAGAAATATACTGTACAAATTGAAATATACTGTACTGTGTGTGCAAATATGCATAGAACAAAGTGTGTTTGTGCAGAGGTTATTAAAGTGTCTTTGTGCACTGGTCCAGGATGTAAACGTAAAACTGTAAAATGTAGTGTAGTTGTGAAGGTAGGTGTGCAAAGTTATTAAAGTGTCTTTGTGCAATGGTCCAGGATGTAGATGTACAAAATGTAGTGTAGATATGAAGGAAGGTGAGCGTGTAATTGTCCATAGTGTTCATGGATGTAAGAAGATTGATAGATTTGATCAATTATTAAAAGATTGTTAGTTCTGCATAGTGGTGTGGTTGTGGTTGAGAGACCTTATCGCCTGCGGGAAGAAGCTCCTCCTCAGTCTCTCTGTGTTGGCCTTCAAGGAGGGGAATCGCTTCCCAGACCGCAACAGAGTAAACAGTCCGTTATTGGGGTGGCTGAGGTCCTTCACGATCTTCCTGGCCTTGGTCAAGCACCGCTTGTTGTAGATCGAGTGCAGGTCAGGGAGCTCGATGCGGATGATGCGCTCAGCTGATCGCACCACCCTCTGTAGAGCTCGTCCGTCCTGCATGGTGCTGTTCCCTCTCTATGGTGCAGGAGGAAAAATTTCTGAGCACCTTGGAGGGCAGTCTAAAGTCTCTCAAGCATCTGAGGTGGTAGAGACGCTGCCGTGCCTTTTTTACCACGGTCTTGATGTGACAGGACCATGCCAGGTCCTGCGTGATGTGAACACCGAGGTATTTGAAGCTGTCCACTCTCTCCACTGGGCTCCTGTTGATGATGGGGGTCTGGTAGTTCCTCACCTGCTTTGTACTAAAGTCCACTATCAGCTCCTTTGTCTTACTGACGTTCAGGAGGAGATTGTTTCTCTGGCACCAGTTCTCCAGATTTCCAACCTCCTCCAGGTAGGCCGTCTCATCGTTGTTCGTGATCAGGCCCACCACAAAAATCTCGTCAGCAAACTTGATGATGGTGGTGGAGCTGGTAGTGGCCACGCAGTCGTGGGTGTACAGAGAGTACAGCAGGGGGCTCAGAACACAACCCTGGGGGGCTCCAGTGCTGAGAGTGAGGGAGGCTGAGACATGTCCGCCCATCCTTACTGCCTGTGGTCTGCCAGTCAGAAAATTGGAGATCCACTGACACATTGATGAGCTGAGTCCCAGGTGCTCCAGCTTGGTGGTAAGTGTGGAGGGAATTATGGTATTAAATGCAGAACTGTAGTCGATGAAGAGCATTTTCACATAATTCCCCCTCCGGGTGTCCAAGTGAGTGAGAGATGTATGGAGGAGATGAGAGATTGCATCGTCCGTGGAACGGTTTGGACGATAAGCGAACTGTAGTGGGTCTAGTGTGTCTGGTAGTGAAGAGATGATGAAGTCTCTGACCAGGCGTTCAAAGCACTTCATCACTACTGAGATGAGGGCTACAGGGTGATAATCATTGAGGGAAGCAGGATAAGGTTTCTTTGGGACAGGAACAATGATGGACTCTTTGAAGCATGTGGGGATCACCGACTGAGATAAAGAGATGTTGAATATCTCTGTGAACACAGGTGCTAGCTGGTCTACGCAGGCTCTGAGGATACGGCCTGAGATGCCGTCTGGTCCTGCTGCTTTCCTGGTGTTCACTCTTTTAAAGCCTCTCCTCACGTCATGCTCTGTGATGATGAACGCGCTTCCGGTGCTGGCAGTGACTTCCTGTCTGCAGCCGTTAGCGCCGCTAGCATTAGCATCGCTAGCATCTTTAGCTGCAGCCTCGAAGCGAGCATAGAAAGTGTTCAGCTCATCTGCCAGAGTCACGTCTACGTTTATCATACCGGATGTTGGTGCTTTATAATCCGTTATTGTTCTTAATCCCTGCCACAGGCTCCTAGAGTCATTCTGTTGGAGTTGTGACTCTAGTTTCCTCCCGTAGCGCTGCTTCGCCTATTTCACCGCCTTCCGGACGCTGTATGACGCAGCCTTATACGGTTCCATGTCCCCCGACGCGAGTCCCGTGTTGTAGGCAGCGGTGCGAGATTTCAGAGCGTCGCGGATGGTTTTATCCACCCACGGCTTCTGGTTGGCACTATTAAAGTCCCCCGCCACAATAGGCGCAGCGTCCCGGTGTTGTGTTTGTTGTTGTGTGAGTGCCTCATGCAGCTCGCATAAGGCAGTGTCCGTGTCCGCTTGTGGTGGAATATAAACGGCGCTGATTATGACCGATGTAAACTCCCGAGGAAGGTAAAAAGGACGACACATGATGGACAGTAGTTCCAGATTTGGTGTGCAGGAGCGTGTGAGAGGAACAACGCTCGCGCTGTTGCACCAGCTGCTGTTCACCATTAAACACACGCCGCCTCCCCTTGACTTCCCCGAGTCCCGCGTCCTGTCCATGCGGTGAACCGAGAAGAACTCGGCCGGCTGGATGGCGTGGTCCAGCACCGCTGGGTTCAGCCATGTCTCGGTGAAGCAGAGGAGATTGCAGTCCCGAGTGTCTCTCTGGAACTTTATCCTGGCCCTGAGGTCATCGAGCTTGTTCTCCAGTGACTGGACGTTGGCGAGCAGGATGCTAGGCAGAGGTGTGCGGTGTGCACGGGCTCTCAGCCTGTTCCTGACGCCGGCTCGTTTTCCTCAGGGCCGCCGCTTCGCGTCGCGTCCTTTGTTGTCCCTCAGGATCTCACTCGGCCAGCTCGGATCCGGAGTTAAAAACCTCGAATTGTGAGTACATTGTATACCAATAGAAACAAGAGTGTCTCTATCATAACTAATGTACCCCATGGTGGTAATTTTGCCTGTTTTAAAATGCTGTAAACTAACTTAAAGAACAAAAACAAAGAAAAGATGGTCGGAGCGGTCGTGACGGCAGCCGACCTCACCGGCGCCATCATAATGTCATCATATTAGTATTTAAACAAATACATTTAAGGACTGTAAGATAAAATGATAGACAGAAGTAATTTTATTTATGTCAATAATTACATTATTTACTTCTGAATTGTTTTAGATGTGGGTGTGACTTGCATCGCAGCAGCATTATGAAAATAAATAAATATATATCATAAGAAGGTAAAAAGGAAGTCGTGTGATTATTTAAAATGAAATGAATTAATCCCCACATTATGAATTGTTGAGTTCTTTTAGATGTGAGTGTGACTTCTGTCAAATGCAGCAGACGAGATGTTTGTTAATCAGAATTTAGCGTCTCAGCACTGTGAGCTCTTGGAGCTACACTTTACTACACTTATAGCAAGACTTTTTTGTTGTGTGTTTGTTTTTCATCAGTTAATGTGGAGCGTCTGCTGTACATGTCCCTGTGGATGAGCTGTTACTATAGAAACCATAATGTAGTGGAACGAGTGCATTAATATAAACCTGTGATTTACAGCTGCAGTATGTCAGAGCTGCTGTTATAGAAAATTAATCAACATCAATCAGAATGCAGAATTCAGCAGCACATTGTTTAAAGTTTATTATAGAAATGTTTAAGGGGATTTTTTTAAATAACAGAGAAACTCCCTGACCTGTGGTGATGTTTGTGTTTGTTTCAGCCGTAACTGCATCATCATAGTTCTCGGACACGTCCTCTGTCAGAATGTAGAGATAAAAGCTATTAAATCCACATGAATGTCATTAATGATCATTTGGATGCTTGTGGATGCAACACTGTCACATTATTATCATACCTGTCAGTATAACTGACTTCTGATCAGCTGTAATGGCCTCATCATAATTCTCAGCTTCATCCTCTACACCAAAACACAGAGATTTAAAGAGATTTAAAGTTTACTGAAGTGGCAGTTTGTACACTGTGGATTTGTGTGTGTGTGTGTGTGTGTGTGTGTGTGTGTGCTCTCTAAAACAAATCCCAAAACAGAAGCACACCCTCCACGTTATCATCGTAGTCCTCTGGTGGCTCAACTCTTCCTGTATCACCTAAATGAAATAAAAGCAGAGGCTCTGTACAAACAGCTCCATCACATTCTGACCTCATGGTTTAATGTCAAGTCACTCAATTGATCTGATCAGTTAACAACTGCACCCACTTATGAAGTCACTGGTGTCGATGACATCATCATAATACTCAGCCTTTTCTCCAATCCCAGACTTTACTGAAAAAGGAGAGTTTGTGTGTTTGGGCTTTTAAACACATTTATACTCAATAAAATCCTCATCCAAAGAAGCTTTGATAAATGTGATAAGAGGGATTTCAGAAGCTTAAAGTAAGATAAGGTTGATTGTAAGATCTCATGTGTCAGCATTAAAACACTGGAGTTACTGTAATTATTCTATACAATACATCATAATCACGTCTCAGAAAGGACACTTTTAGTCATTTCTCATCTTTAATTGCAATTCGAATATCTTTCAGTTAATGGAGTCAGACAAACTCACACTCTGGCCTTTTTTACCTGAGAGAAGCTCATCATCCACATGCTCATACCCAGAATGCTGTTCTTCAGAGAGGAGACTTCCTGTTAGAGGAGAGCAGGACAGGCATCAGACACACACACACACACACACACTCATGAACTCTGATTCAGAAAAACACACATTATAAAGTGTTTGAACATCCGTCAAATAAGGTACATGTCACATAAACACACACACACTGGGTGTAAGGCAGGGGGGGCGGTGGAGAGGGGATGCACCTGCACAGGAAAGCCTGCACTCTTGCATGCACGCTCACACACACACACACACACAGAGGCCTTTTTCAGACGTATGATATTTAACATTTGGATTTTTATCAGTTCATAACAGACAGTCTTTCTGTCCAGTGGCCACATTGGCAGATATTTATCTCTCTATTTATCTCTCTATGCGCTACTTGCACACCTACTTCCGCGTTCTTTTCAATAGGGCTCAGTCTATTGCGGTTTATGAATGGCTACGTTCTACACCCGCTGTCTCCAGGATCTTCCACGGATTAACGTTACTGATGTGCATTGTAATTGCAAAACAACCATATTATATAAGAATATATATTTATTATATACTGTATAAGAACTTATTAAAGTTAAAGTCAACTTTGTTGTCAATTCTGCCACATGTACAGGACTTACAGAGAACTGAAATTGTGTTACTCTCAGACCCTTGGTGGATAACAGATAACATTAAATACATAAAGTAGAATTTAAAAAATAAAAATATAAATAAATACAATTATACATATTAAAAAAACAAACAAATACAATATACAAGTAAGGGCAGATGGCAGAGAGTGCAAACCAGACAGAGTAGTGAAATGCAGACATACTGTATGATAAAGTGATAGAGAGCAGCCCTGTACCAGACAAGAATCTTATGAGGTAGACTAAGAGTAGTATATATAGATAACACATTGTAAATACCACCCTGTACTGTGTTCTGTAAATGTACAGTCACACTGAACATGTAGCTCTTGTAGCTGTTTTTTTTCAGCTCCTCCACTTCATTAGAAAGTTCTTCTATTTTAACACATGCCAGGTCTAATAATGAAGGCTCAGGAATGCTACAGTAATTATGATTCATCGTTACATCCATGGGTATGGGTTCGACAGATACCACTCACTGGACCAGCGTGATCTTTGCCATTCTCGTGAGATTCTATTGTACAAGTGAGGTCTAACAAAATTCATCAAAAACTATCCATACAACCAGCCGGGGTCGGAAATATTCTAAAGCAAAAATCCAACAATCAAAACGGCACTATGGGGGAACTAGAGTGTGTTTCTCTGGGATTTTACATTTATACTGTAACTGGAGAGAGAGAGTGTGTGTGTGTGTGTGTGTGTGTGTGTGTGTGTGTGTGTGTGTGTGTGTGTGTGTGTGTGTGTGTGAGAGAGAGAGAGAGACTTTGACTTTTAGGGGTCTTTTATTTTTAAACAATCATGTCATATCCATCCCATTGGATATATATATGGGGTTAAAAAAAACTAGGTAAAAAACTAAAGTGTTCAGATAAAACAAAAATCTGGGAAAAAAATAAAAAAATAAAAAAAAACACACACGTACACACACACATACATTCATATATACACACACATTCACACATGTACATACTTGCACCTAGTAATACCAGGTCGCCACCCCCCCCCCTTTTTTCTTTTTTTTTTTTTTTTTTGACAGTTTAACATTCATGAATAAGTAAGTGTAAGAAAAAAAATAAATAAATAAATAAAAATAAAACCTGTATAGTAGACAGAACATCAATAAAAGTATAATCACAGGATATCGATCTGTATTGGTTTGATTTTGTCATGTTCCAAGAGGAGCACAGATGTCTTATAGTCCATGTGAAACGGTAGTGGAGTAAACACATCACGAGTTCATAAAACAGCATTGACACGCTCAAAATACAATAAAAGGTTAATAAATAAAGTAAGATAAGATGACATTTCCATATATAGTGCATAAATTTATATTAAAAGGTTAAAAAAAGCAAGTCATTTTCTACACTACATAAAATTCCCCCCTGTCCCCAAACTTCATGGAAATCCTGCAGCTTCTGTGTCATTGTTGCATATGCGAATTCAATTTTTAGTCTGGTTTTTACGAGAATTTTAAGCATGTTTTCTGCATTTAGGGTGCCATCGTTTTTAATTTTGTTTTTTCTTGTAAGCCATGTGGCCAGTTTTGCTTTGCCAATTAAAAAATTTATTATGCAGATCTTTTTCTTGTTGTTAGCTGAGTATTTTGGGCCGAAAATGTACAACTCTTTTGTTAAGGCTTGCTCAAACCTTGCTGTCCATACTCTTAGGGTGTTGAACATTGACCTTAACCTCTCACATCCTAAAAAGAGGTGCACTATAGTTTCATCGCTCCCACAGAATGGGCATGCTGTAGCTACGGTAGGGTCGATATGTGCTACGTGTCTGTTTGTGGCCACGGCCCCGTGCACGATCCTCCACTGCAGATTAGCTGTACGCTTCTCCGCAGGGGGTTTGTACAGGGACCTCCAGCTGCCCCGTGGGGAAGAACCCGGCGCCAGCAGATCCGACCACCTCGACTCTTTTACCCCGGCCAGAGAGTTCTGATGGTTCACCTTCACACTGGTAATGTATAAGGCTCTCTTGGTGGCGTTTTCAAAGTCCGTCAGTTGTGGTATCTTGAAGGACAGTATTTCTCCGTTGGTTTCCGGTCGTTCTGCTGCTGCAGAGATGGAGAGAGGGGGGAAAGGTTGCTGGTCCCCTCCGGAGTCCCGTTTTAAAGTCTCCTTGAACTCTCGAGGCAGCGCTAGAATCACCTCTCCCATTATTCTCTGCAGTATTCGATGAGACTGGATTTTCGTCTCTTCCACTAGTGTAGCTGTGGGTTTCCATGTTCTACCAGCCCTCAAGTCCCCAAGTTTCATAATTCCAGCTTCTTGGAAACGCCGTCATGATGTCAGGATTTTTGCTGGAATCAGTGGGTTGCTAAAAAGTGGTTCTTGATTTACAGAAAGGCACGGCTGGCCCCCCGTTCTGCTGGTTTTCAAGAGTGAAGACCACGCTTTTAAAACTGTCTGATAAAACTTTGACGTTTTGGATGTATTAATCTCGTTTAAGTTCATGATGAACAGCTGTCTGTCGTATTTGAGATCCTCGACTTTTTGAAATAACTGGCTTGCTGTGTGAGTCCATGTTGTTTCGTTCTCATAAAGCAGTCTTTGTGCGGTCTGAAGACGGAATGTTTTTATTCGGCTTTGTATATCGATTAAGCCCTGGCTTCCCTCCTGTATCGGCAGGTAGAGAACTGGTGCCCGTGTCCAGTGCTGTCCGTTCCAGAAAAAGTCGACCATCCTTCTCTGAATCTCTCTGACTGTTGTTTCCGGGGGGTCAAGAGCTGTGAACTTATGCCACAGCATCGAGGCGACCAAATTGTTGGCGACCAGTACTCTCCCCCTGTAGGACAGCTGGGGCAGGACCCAGGTCCATTTAGACAACTTTGCACTTACCTTCTCCACCAGGCCCTCCCAGTTTTTCTGCATGTAGTTCTCGTCCCCTAAATGTATTCCCAGGTATTTAATTCCTGTTCTTCCCCATTGCAGGTTCTCTGGGAGTTTGGGAATCTGTTTTTCTTTCCACTGACCTGCTATTAGACTATCGCATTTGCTCCAATTGACACGTGCTGAGGATGCGGCCTGATACTTTCTTAGGCTATTGGAGAGGACATGCATGTCTTCTTGTTTGGTGGTAAAAACCATTATATCGTCTGCGTAAGCCGATGTCACTACTTTATTTGGCATGCCATATTCTGATAACCCGTTCATGTTTTTTCTTAGTTGTTGTAAAAGCGGTTCGATGGCCAAGCTATATAACTGCCCTGACAGTGGGCACCCTTGTCTAATCCCCCGTTGTATCTTAAAAGGATAGCTAAGCCCTCCTCCAACTTTCAATATGATGCATGCGTCTGTGTATAAAAGCTTGACCCACGCTGTGAACCTTGTTCCCATTCCAAATGCCTTTAGTGTGTTAAATAAGTACGTGTGGTCCACTCTATCAAAGGCTTTTTCTTGATCCAAAGATAAAAAACCCAAGTCAAAGGAATTCATTTTACACAATTCTATCATGTCACGTACTGTAAAAACATTGTCTATTATCGTGGGTCCAGGTATGCAGTATGTCTGACTTGTGTGTATTATTTCACTAATATATTCTTTTAGTCTGTTTGACAAGCACTTTGATAAAATTTTATAGTCTGTGCATAAAAGAGCTACAGGTCTCCAATTTTTTAAAACACCCAAGTCTCCTTTTTTTGGAAGCAAAGATAGAGCCGCCCGTGTGCAGCTTGTCGGTAATTTCCCGTTGTTAAAAGACCAGTTAAAAACCTCGTGTAAATCTGCTCCCAGTGTTTCCCAGAAATGTTTATAAAATTCGGCTCGGAGACCGTCGATGCCCGGTGCTCGACCAGTAGAGAGTTGTTTTACTGCTGTGCTCAGTTCCTGCAGCTCGATGTCCGTGTCTAATGCTTCCTTTTGCGTTAGTTTTGGTAATTCCTTTGTTAATTCCTCACTGCATTGTGGGCCGGTGATCTCCTTGTGGTACAGGTCTTTATAAAAATCCACTGCAACCCTTCTCATTTCTTCACAGGATGTAGTTGTGCTGCCATCCGGACGTTTTAAGTACAGCATTTGGTTCTGTCGTCGGGTTTTCCGTTCCAGTTTAAAGAAGTAGGTGGTTGGGGCATCAATGTCTTTGATGTTGGAGATTTGTGATCTTATTAGGGCTCCCTTGGCTTGTTTGTGTAAAAAGGAGCTTAGTGCCTTCTTTTTTTGTTCTAAAAAGTTTCTTTTTTCCCCTTTATTTTTAGCAAGTATCTCATTTTTCTATGTTTGTTATCTCCCTCTCCAATTGTTCAACTGCACCTTTTTTTATTGCATTTGTATGAGCTGTATATTGTTGACAAAATATTTTAATTTGTACTTTCCCCACCTCCCACCATGTGCCTAAGGATGTAAAATCCCCTTTCCTCCTTCTCCATTCTTCCCAAAAGATTAAAAATTTAAAACAGAAATTTTGATCCTGAAGTAGTTTTGAGTTAAAACACCAGTAAAAACGAGGTTTTGTGTTTTCAGACAGTGTAAGATCTATTGCAGCCATGTGGTGGTCGGAAAAACCACTAGGATGAATAGAGCTCATTAGGATTTTATTTCTGTAAGTTTTTGTAACATAAATTCTGTCCAGTCTTGCAGCACTTATTCTTTCTTCAGTGGTTTTTATCCATGTGTATTGTTTTGTTCCCTGGTTCTTTTCTCTTCAAGGGTCTACTAGTCCACATGTTTTGATTATGTTGTTGAGTACATCAGAAGATTGAGAGTGCGGTTCTTCTGTGTTCCTATCTACTGTAAAATCTTCTGTACAATTCCAATCTCCACCCATGACTACAATGTGGTTGTTACCGTGTTGTGTAATTGCGTCTTTTATTTTATAAAATGTTTTCATTCTCTCACTTCCTTTATTAAAGGCATAGACATTAAAAAGTAAAAAGTTTTGTCCTTTAATTTCGGCTTGTACCATTATTACACGGCCCTGTTCTATCTCAATGCTTCTGGTTACGTTTATTTTTATTCTTTTTGAAATTAAAATTGCTACCCCGGTACTAAAATTTGTCCCATGACTAAAAAAAAGTTGGTCTTCCCACCTCATCTGCCACTCTGTCATGTTGTCTTTGTCACTATGTGTTTCTTGTAGGAAAGCAACATCTATGTTTTTCTGTTTAATGTATTGTACGACTACGGCTTGTCTTTTCCTATCCCTGCCCCCGTTAATGTTTAGGGTACCTACTCTTAACCTATCCATGAAGAAGAGCGGTATAAGGAAAGAAAGGCATATGAGAACAGCTGTATACAGAAAGACAACA